>NC_044508.1:11201797-11334297 GCF_902362185.1 Chanos chanos | reverse complement strand
AAAAATCCTTTCTACGGTTCTGAAAAAAGTGCAGAAAAAAAAAACAACCCTCTACCCAAAATTACGCTTACCATAATAAATACTTTTTGTATTAATGTTGAAGGAGATATTAAGACTCTTGAAAATCTCTTTTGAAAATCATGGATCAACTGATCATTCATTAATAGAAGCAGGTATGTCTACAAAGTCCAGGAAATTGGATTTGCTAATTCGATTTCCTGTGTTTGTCTACCCTGTGTACCCCGATTCCTTTACACACTGCTCCTTTGGATGTCTCTGACGAGTCGCCTCAAACCTGCCTGCTGCTCAGCATCAGATTTAGTATGTTTATTTTATTGCGTTAGCTCATTCCCCCCCCCCCCCCCCCCCCCCTTCATAAAAACACTGACAGAGCCATCACAGTTAAGTGGCTGTCACCATTAAAACAAACATCATGTTCTTTTCGTGACCCTAAGGAGAATCCAACCCACTAAGAAAGACAACATTCATGTCTCTTCTCCTCCTGTATCCACGATCAAATATATTACACCTAAATTATTAATATAAGTTGGCCATCTGTACAGGTGAAACAGACAGTATGTGTATTAGATCACTAAAGAACCCAGCTCGCTAAGTGCAGGATGCTGTTAGCACTTTGCGCTGAACATGTCTGTTATGTTTCTAGATGTCCTGTGCTATGTGGCGTTGGCATCACTGTAGCCGTTTCTACTGTAATAAATTATCGACGTTACACAATTTGTAAGAGCTTATTTAAAACTGTGTCTGGATAGACCGGACTGAACCTTGAAGGTGACTGTCTTCACAGTAAATTCTGCCCAGGCGAAGCCCCAGGCTCCCTCTGGGGAGAGTTATGAAGACACCAGTGGAGAGAGAAGAAGAAGAAAAAAAAAGGGAAATCAGATGACATGTAACTAATGTAGATCCAGCCTGTTATTATTCCTCATATCATTGCATATACGTCTCTATCACTATACTGTAGAGCAATGAGAATGTGTGTGCTTGTAGTCTCTGTACAAGAAGCTTCTACAAGCTTATCATTTTCATCATCATCGGAGAGGATTTGAAATGAGCAGGGCATAATCAGTGGTGAACCCAGACTTAATGGGTGAATTATGAATCTCAACGGAACCAGCGATGACTCAGTGTTTTGGAATTCAATTGAGATCGATGACATACATAAGTTAGATGTTTGTTAACTCAAAAATGATAGAATTGTTCTGCTTTCCAAACTTGTATGACAGTAAAGGTCACAGAGCTGTCACTTCCTAGAATGGGCAGAGGTCTTTCTCAGTCTCTCTCTCTCTCGCTTTTTTTTGATTATCATGTTTCCTCTCGTTTCTTCTTAGCTCACCCTGTGCCCCTGTATTATGCAAACTGTCTGTGAGAATCAGAGCAGCCAGAGAGGCCATGATTAAGACTTGTCATCCCTTTGAGCACCGCTAATGAAAAAGATAATTAACCGCCCCCCCTTTTTTTTTTCCATTTACTCCCCCTCCTCTTCCCCCCCTACCTGCCAAGTTCACAGAGATAAGCAGAACTTAGACGGATTCTCTGCTGGGGTAGGACCCCCCCCCCCTCCCCTTTTAGACTCACATTTCCTCTGCACTAATCCACTCTGGGAAAAGGTCTGTGGGTTTTTGTTTTTTCTTTTTTACGTTTGAAGTTTTAAGGCATTAGTTCTTTGACTCTGCGTGGAATGTCAACATTCTTCTCAAACCACCCCTTAATTATAAGAAACAGACATATGGAGAAGGCAATATAAGATAGTGCTAAACCCTCCACCGCAGAACATAAAAGGAATCCTTTCTCAAGGAATTATAAAGTGTATGCTTAATGGAACCATACCT
The DNA here is from genome assembly GCF_902362185.1 of Chanos chanos. Classification (NCBI taxonomy): domain Eukaryota; kingdom Metazoa; phylum Chordata; class Actinopteri; order Gonorynchiformes; family Chanidae; genus Chanos; species Chanos chanos. Next base: position 11,332,450 of record NC_044508.1, on the reverse strand, counting down.
AATTCCATGGTTGTAAATGTGTTGCAGTGCGTGGTGGTTTTGGGTGGCTGGGGTGGAGAATGAAGGTTTGAGAACAATGGAATGGGGATATAGAACTAATGACTTTGTAGTTTATATAACTCTGAATAACTGTATATCTGCTACAATGTGTTCCTCATGCTGAGGTTTCTTTAAAAGCGATGAATGGACTGTGAAAAGGAAGCGACAGCTTTGTCTGGGATTACTTGGTGTTCCATGAAAAACACAAATGATACAAAAATATCCATGGTTGTAATGAAGGTATGGCCTACCCAACCACTTGAGTTCCCGTAATTTATTATGAGCACAGAGTTCTAAACTGGAAAACATTTTCCAAATTTCTTTCAAATTCGGAGATGTTGTGTTTTCAAACACCAGCTGGTGCTGTTGCAACTTAGCTGTCACCAAAACTCAATTTCAAGGCTCCAGCTTTTAACAATATATTCACCTATTCATCAAAATCATACCTACAACCACACATCAGTTACAAAGATGTATCTAGTATATGTTGTTTTCACCTCACCTTTCTTTTGCCATCTTGTCACTTTTGGCACACTCTCTTTCTCACACACACACACACACACACACACACACACACACACACCTGCTGAATCAGGACGAGAAAACATTGATTTGTCCTTTTTGCAGTATTGTTCACTGTCTCTTCTTCACATCAATTATCTGTTACTCTCTCACTGGTGACCCTTCAACCTGAAGTTCATCACAGGTGAGGAAAGGTCGAAGAAGCCCAGTGTTCCAGTAAATCACACCTGCACCTCTCCTCTGCTTCTGAACCAGAGAAGCCGTGTGTGAGGTTGACTACCAAAACAAGATACGCGCTTTACTGATTCTAAACCCTCATGGAATTTTTCATTGAAATGCCCCTCATGTTCTAGTCAGTTGCTGATTGCTACACAATAGAGCTACACAATATTCCCCAAGCTATTTGACTTTTATCATACACCTGATAAAGCAGCCAGTATTATAAGTCTAATTCACACTGGTTGATGATCATGATGATAGCCTTGATTAAAGACAGATTGCTTGTCATTCTCCTCAACTTAAAACATATAACAAATCACGTCTTAAATGCCGATGTATGTTCAGAATCAATCTCGGCCTGCATCCTTCATGCAGTGGTTGCATTTTTTTAAAAACCATATGAAGAAATCATAATTGTAAATATGTAATTGCAAATATATTCACAAGGTTCTGAGATCCATATCCTGTACAAATATAGCCTATACCTCAAAAGCAAAGGCTAGAGCAGGGAGTGTGGGAGGAGAATGGAGTAGCTGGCTGCTAATGGTATACAGGTATCCTAATTATAGATGTGTTTGAGGCAGCGCATCAAGCGTTGACAGGTTCTATCTGCAGTGTGAATGTGCCAACTATGTTTTAGGTCTAATTAGTTCCCATTTGGTGCCAAAGAGGCAGGTCAGAGGAGGTAGTCACAAAGCCCATTAGGGCTAGCAGCTTAATCTAGGCCCTGACCTGGGAGACAGACTGATTAATTACACAGCAACTGGGCCACCGGGGCAACGGGAGAGCTAACAAGCTGGGAACAAGAGGGACGAATGAAAACAAAGAGACACAGAGAAAGACAGACGGAGAGAGAGACTGAAAGGGAGAGAGAGAGAGAGAGAGAGACTGAGAGAGAGAGAGAGGGAGAAAGAGAGGCGAAGCAGGTTCACTCATCCATGGTAAACCGCAGTCAAAGTAGCCGTAGAATTTATGAGAACCTTAACCTCATTCTCCTCTTCTGAGGTCCCTGCTCTCTTTCCCTATTCCTCTAGGATGCCATCACTCGGACAGAACCCTTGAGAGGGTAGTAAGTGGGTTATGGTGAAGCAATGTTCTCACTGAATCTACGCACATGCTCAACTGTCTATTTGCCATCCATCTCTGTCTGAGTTCCCAGTGCCACTGGCAGATTAAGGGTGAGGAGTTCGCTTTCTTACATCCTGACTGGAATGCAATGCAGCACTCCAGCTGCACAGAGGTAATAGTTTTTGAAGTCTCTCCAGCAGTTGAATCCAATTCATTTTGGTTCTGATATGTTGTAAGGGAATCCACTTATGTCTGGCAATTGCTTCCCTGTGCCAGCAACACATATTGGGAAAATAAAAGAAAGTAAGCTATTGTTTCGAAAAGAACACGGTCTTGGTCTCAGATGAGGTATTGATGGATTCAGTGATGAGTTGGAAAGGTAGACCTTAATCTTAGATGTCATGCAACGCTATGACTGCTGTAATATCAGAGTGTTGGTGAAAACAGATGATTTTGAATTATGTTTGTTTTTCCAGTGTATATTTGTTTCTGTGTGTGACCAGAGATCTCCATGCGGCTATCGTCATTTGCTTTGAGAAACATTCTGACCCCATGTTCCTCAGAGAAACGCAGACCTGCATTAAACATCTAGACTAATGCATCATCACAGTTGTGCTTACGGAAGTATTGGAATGAACAGAGAAATAACTTTATTAGCAAACACACAGAGTTAGGAACAGGAAGCCCACACAATTTTTTTTTTTCAGCTGATGATCCAACAGCTGTAAGGCATAGCAGAGAATTCATTAACATAAATGACATGTTCTTGCCCTACTGTCTCTGTACAAATTAGCTGTTTGTTATTCAGCATGACAAATTTGAAGAAGACATAACAGGCAAGTGGAAATCACTGATAAATTACATTGAGTATACTAGTCTAATCCTCTTAAAATGAGGCTCGAAAAATAATAATAAAAAAAAAAAAAACCTTTGAGTTACAAACAGTTTGTTTGGTATTGGGTGGGGGAGAAAAAAAACCTCGCACCGCTGATAAACAATTTATACCTCCATTCTTTTAACTGACAGCAGCGATGTGTGTTGAATCTTCTCCCTTTTCTTTCAACCAGACAGCACAGGTCTTCATGGTCTCCTCCGCTTTCCCAGAGGCCTCTGTTGAAAATAGGTGGATACAGAACACAGCAAGCGGTAAAACTTTCTGCCCCCTTCTGAAAGCCAAACTCCCAGAATTATGAGCTATCTCTGCAACCCAGACAGGCATTTGTCCTCAGCAGAACAAAACAAAGAGACAGGAACACAGAAGAGCATCGGTCCAGCCTCCTAGGCAAGGTACGCTAACTGCTTCAAATAACTTACACAGGGTTCACACAAATAATTTACGCAAGGGTATTGTCAGCTGACAAAATGAAAATTATGCAAAGAAGAAAACACTCAATTTTGGAACGTTTAATCAGGGTAATGGTAAAACAATCGTAAAAACTGGTTGCTAAAACGCCGAGCCTAAAACACAAAGTCCACAGTTTCATTTTAGAGCTCATATTCTAAAATCTTAATTAATATTGTTTCACTAACGATTTAAAAATGGGAATTTGAATTAGAGAGTGCAGAAAAAAAAAAAAAAAAACATGCAGGAAAACCATGCATAGTGTTTTGTTCCTCCCACAGATGTACTCTAAGTTACTGACAGTTAGAGATCAGTTGTCATTGCCCTAGTGTGTAATGACCTGAGGGACAGATCCAGAGCAAGTGACGGTGACATAAGTGTTCATGGAGGGAAAGTGAGCTGATGGATCCACTGGCCTCTGGTGATATCCATGCCTGGTTGCTTTTTAGCGTGCTATAGAAACGTTATCTTTTTTTTTATGAGTGGCTCATAGCCAAGCTATCCTGGGTCGTCTGACTGCTGAAAGCCTTTGTGTATTGTACACTGTATTATTATGTAGACTGTGTTTCTTGATTACTTCCAACTATTCTCTTCAGGCACTTTTAAAGTGAGTCATCATGCAATCCCAGTAAATGCAATTTAACATTTAAATGATTTATTTTACATATTTATTCTATTATCATGTTGCTTTCAGACAGTGTAGTACAGCATAAACTCCAAGTGTGGATTTAAACATAGTTTTATGAACCTGATGGAAATGATAGCATTTTCATGAACCTGAGTGAAGTGACAGCATTCTGAAATTTCCGTGTCACCCATTGTAACATGTCATGCTGACGGGGGAAGATGTAGTTTGTTTGTTTGTTTGTCTGTTTTTTTTTTTTTTTTTTTTCTAAGCCTGAATCCTCCGTGGAAAAAAAAGCACTCATATGCTACTTAATAATTATTTATGATTACAGGAGCAACTACGGGGGTTCGTTCAGCAGATTACGAAACATTAATTTTTAATGTGAAAAGTATGATTTTAATTTCATACATTTATTACTAAAGAGATTTGTTCTTCCCCTGGTAAAGTGCTGAAATACTCGTGCATTTCTGCAGTGGGGCTCCATGAGGCAGAGGATGGCTCTGTGCTCAGGATAATTGCCAAAACTGATAATTTAATGGTTGGCTATGTTCCTTTTAGGGATCCAATTAAAATGGACCACTTCTATATTGGCCAGAGCATCCCTTTACATGCAAAGTCTCTGCATGAATAAAACCACTTGTTGATGAAAAATTGGGCTGTTTAGGGATTATATAAACATGGCACATCTAACTGAGACATACTGTCCTTACTAAACATTCAAACAACTCATAATGTGACAAAATTGTCTCTGCCTTTGAATAGCATGTTTCTTTCTCTAAACATCCTTCTATACTATTTTGTTCCACCTTAATTAGGATCCGTGGTTTTCACTTATAATGTTTAATCATAAATCCACAGACAAACCCATGCTCTAAAGCAATGGTTAAGACTGTCAGCTAATTTCAAATTCTTATCATTAATTTAATTCCACGTAGCTCTCTTGACTTATTAAATTATAAAAATATGATGGTGGATTCACCTACAACTGACTGGTGTAGAAAAATGAACAAACAAGAGCATTTATCTAGAGTGGTCTGACCAATTCAAACCTTCTACTCAAACATAAGATCAATAACGGCACCACATTTCTTAAAACCATTTAATCAAACCATCGCCTTGATCTTACAATAAGAATTTAGCATGAGAGAGCAGGCTTTGAAAGAGATCACAAGTCCAGAAGAGAGACCGGGTAGGGAATTCTGAGGATAATCAGAAGATTCTGTTCAGGTGCTGTCGGAGGTGATCCGATAAAAAAGCTGTCTCCTCGTGTTGCGACAGTTAAAACGCAAAAGGCTCCAGGCGTAGGGCAACGCAACTACTTCATCATGTGCCTTTTTGCATCAGAATCAATTACAGACAGCGATCCATAACAACAACACGGTGCTTCATCTTCATCATCCCAGGGAGACAGAACAAATGAGGAGAATTTACAGTCCTTACTGAGGAGCTGATTTCAGTGGGCGTTTCCAACAAGCAAACAAAGGATATCTCATTGTGGCCACAAAATGCCTCAACAATGATGAATAAAAAAAAAACCTTCACAGTTCCAACACAGTGTAAGATTTGCTTTTCTTCATGACTTCAAAAGGCTCTTTCAACTGGGTGTGCAATGAAGCTCCAGTCATTTTTCTTATGTCAAGCCTGTGACTTGAGCTCCGCTGTATTATTTAGAAGGAAAGAGAAATATGTGACATTCATTGGTGATGGTTTTGAAGTGAGTTTTTCATAGAGGGAATGTCTTGTTAAAAGGAACTCACTTAAGATAACTGTCATGGACTTTCAGGGGTAACAATAAAGAATCCTCCCTCTTGACAGCAAATTTAATTGTTATTGATTAATAACAGATGTGAGAGAACTTTTTTTTTTTTTTTTTTTTTTTTTGCTGCGCTTCCAAAATAGAACTACATAGATAATCGTTACTATCAAAACTGCTAGTTAAAGAAACACACATTCAAATGAAAGACTGAGCTTGAGTCATTTTTTTAAAAATATGATTTAATAGTACACTTCCATACCGCACAAAAAATACTATGTATAATTTAAACTTTGACAAGTTTAATAGTCCCAGACATTGGTTACTGTTAATCTAGATTAGAAAATGCCACATTTTTACCAAAGGTTCATTATACGATGCTGACAGTTAAAATATGTAAAAGACAAAATTTATCACTGTTATGTGAAACCAGCGCAGCATGTTAAATATTGGAGAGAGAATTACACTAATAATTAATGTGGTTTGATGAAGTGAAGACATTAAGTTAATTTGGAGCTCATTTGTTAACAGTTTCCCTTCATCTGGAGAGGAAGTCACAGCAGATGTTTTGCACAACATGCAGGCGAAATTAGTGTGACAAATCATGCAAGCCATCAACTGTTTGCTGCCCCCCCCCCCCCCCCCCCCAAATATATGTACTCCACTCTTCTTCAGTTTTGTAAATGCTGCAGCAAGCCCACACAACAAAACTCGTCGCTGTTAAATTGATAAACACTCTGGGAGTTAATTTAACACTGGTGAGTTTGTTCTTCTTTAGGCTTGAGAGAATCGGACAGGAGAGTGTTGAAGCACAAAAGTCCTGCATCTATCGACTCTCCCTCCAGGAGGTGTACGTTCTCTTAAACAAATCATTGTTTATGGTGTGTATAATGGTTGCAGTGCAGATAATTAGCATCAATAACTGCTCTTGGCGGGACCGTGGTCCTCCACAGTTGGCAGCTGATGGTGAAGAATGATGTTATTATTAAGGTTTTGGCTCTCCTGGTTTGGCACATCTCGGGATAACATCAGCATTTTTTCAAAGTGGTGGAGAAGTAGTGGCCTAAGAAGTGTAACTCATGCTATGGAATCCACTGCAGTATTAAAGCCTAGCCACTATCGCTTGTGCTCTGAATGTTAACGATGGCAACATCAGAATTGAGCTGTTACTTTCAGCAGAAGTTTGGTATAAACTGCAATAGCGAATAAAAATAATATTCAGAAAAAGGGTTACATTTCCAAAATCACGAGGAAGATTGTATTGGCACATGGCAAGGTGGGGTTTGAGATGTAACCTTGCTGAAAATGACTTGTGTATTAACAAAATACTTAAATTCTGCAGGTAAGTTTCTTAACTATTATTCGCTTCACACTATTAAGTCTATGGGCTTCTTTACACTCCATGAAATAGCCTAAAAAATGAAAATAATTATACATCATTTCATCATACATCATTATACATACACATCATTTCACTTGTTGCTGAGTATGTAAGGTCAGAAAAACATTCATGGCAATAGTAAGATCAAATCAATGGAAGATTTATTCACTCTTGGAATGTTAATAAAGTGGATATGTCTCCACTGTAAATGCTGTTACCATCATGAAAAACTAAATAAAAAAAAATTCTTTGTAAGTAATCACATATGAAGCCAACTAGTGTAATCTCATTGTGGAAGCATCCAGTTATAGTTCACTTGCCATTTTATAGCATTTTAAATAATCTTTCAGACTGATGTCACAAAAAAATCTGTATGTTTGTTAATATGCCTAATATTTTGTCATGTCAAGATATAGCAATTTATTGTTAACTGTGCAAACAGTAACCAAAATTGTTTTGCAATGCTGGAAGTCAGAAAATTTGGAGAAATTTGGAGATGTATTTCATTTTTTTTTTTTTTTTCCATTTTCTGCTTCTTGGTTTCAATGTACTGATTTCATCAAAGCAAAATACAGCAGGTTTTCCCTAGAGTCAGTGATTGTATCAAATAAACAAGAAACAGTCACAAGACAGTGGAGCATGTAACGCACAGGTCATTAGGATTTCCTTCAAAAGAGGAGTTAACCAACAATGAACAATAAGATATGTCCCATTTAGAATTCATAATTTATGTGAATATGTGAATTTCCAAAATGATTCATCGCATAAGTGATTTTTTTCACTGTATTTGGATCCCTCAACCATACATTTAGGGGCCACTCCTGTAGTCTGAGTCCCTGCATCACATAGTACACATACTCCTTAACCGTGTTATACAGATGTAAATGCACAGGGGAGATGACGGAGGGAGAGGTATGACTAAGGACCTTTTATCACCCAGCTCTCTGTAGACTTAAGCCGCCCCATATCCCTTTTCAGTCGTAATCATTAGTGGTGATCTGTAATGGAAGTGAAGGACTATTTTTATGTCTGTCAGCCTGTGCTCCTCTATGGAGTGATTCATTCGTACTTGCTTTACTCCTGTCTCTCTCTCTTACCAAATGTTACGTTCATTGTTTTTCTTTTCTGGTCTCATAGAACTAAAATGAGCTTGTGAGTTAATAAATAATGGAATGAAGAAACATTAACTTCAGTGTATGTAGCACTTTTTGAAAAAAAAAAAAGAAAAGAGGGATATCATCTAAGTAAACAAACAAACTAACTAAAAAAAGGGTTATTCAACACTGGGAAAGGAAATCAAAAGATTGCTCACATATAACAGCATCTGGCAAGTGCTTTGCCGTGTTGCATGCAAATAAGAAATCAATCAGTCCTGTCCAATCCAATTCAGAGAGTGTGTCACAGCCAAGTAACCTGCAGGAAAGTTCAATGCCCAATATACTACAAAGCTGGCACAGTGTGACCCCACAACCAGTGTTGAAATCAGAGGGGCTCCAAGTTTCCTTTGTTCCTGTTGGCCTCCTCTCAATGATTTTTATCTTTAGGAGAACTGAGTATTGATGCAAGTTTTTGTCTGTGTGTTTGATATACATCAGTATGTGCTCCTGTCTGTCTCATAGCTATCTGTGTGTGTGTGTGTGTGTGTGTGTGTGTGTGAGTGAGTGAGTGAGTGAGTGAGAGAGAGAGAGAGAGAGAGAGAGAGATTCAGCTGTACAGTGTGATCTGAAGTGTGCCTCTGTCTGCCACAGACACAGATTGAGACATGCATCAGCTCCAGCAAACAGACATGGCTTTGGACCAATCACAGCGTGATGGCCTCAGTGCAGCTTACAAATTTATGGCCATGCAGGGGATTCTGGAAGAATGTACTTGGACAGCCTAAAAATCTAAAAGCAAATAGAGACAAAGCAAAAACTATAAAAAAAAATATGTGTTGAAGAAAACGACAACATACATTGTCGAGGATGCACTAAAATTGACCACAAGATTGGTAGAAAAACTCTTCTCTTGAATTTTTTTGTCACTTTGTTTTTCATTGTCATCTACTATATGAAGCTCAGTAGACCTTCCAAACTCCCTGATGGAAAGAATTCAGAAGCGGACAGGTCCCCCATAAAGACCTTCCAATATCATACTTCTACAGCATTGAAATGGTGATCCTACAGTCTTTCAGCAATGACTATTACTACATGCTCTTTTTCCTTATGAGAGTGAATGGTGGAAGGTGTGTATGTGTGTGTGTGTGTGTGTGTGTGTGTGTGTGTGCATGTGTGTTTGTGTGAGTGTGTGTAAGGTTATAGCTTGCCCATTGCTGACAGGAGAGTTGGTGTGCATGTGTGTGTGTGTGTGTGTGTGTGTGTGTGTGTGTGAAGCCTAACCAGTGAGGTCTGTCAGACAGAGACTGAAAGCGACAAGCTAATAAGCTGAATCCAATAGCAATTTCAGTAATATCACACAAGGAATTGACTTTGAACTGAAACCCCCTCCCTTCCCCTACTCTGCCTCTGCTCTCACATCAGGTAAAAAGACCAGGCTGCAATGCAGTGTTTGTACTCACAGCTCTCAACAATGAGACATAGTTATGCTTGATTATCATAGTAAAGAGATGTAAATGCTTCTGATTGTACATAATTTGTGTGTCCTCCAGGGTGTTCCAACAAAGTGAAAGTGTACGGTTAACCACACTGAACATTCAAATACAAGCTTATATCCATGGAATGTCCTCAGCTGACAGTTAACTCAAGTTTTTTGACCAACATCTTACTTTGTGAAATTCACCAAGGCGTTTAGATGAACGAAACAGCTTAATTTACCTCACTCCTATAGAAACGCGCCTAACTTCACAAGTGCTATGGGAAATTTGGGTCTTGATAAGATCAGCTCAAAGATGACACTGAAGCACCACGGAAGTATACAATCATTTCAGCTTTTCTCTGCACACTGGATGAGGCTTCTATTATTTCTTCCTCAGTCACATTCACTTCGATATCACTGACATGTAGCTCATGTCATTGAAATTCTGCACTGCAGAATCTTAAAGCTTTCTTCTGTGTGCTAGCATGGGGTACAATTCCAAGACAGAAAACAGCACCATTTCCTCTCATCTCAAAGATCTCCTCTGAGACTGAATTGGGCTGAAATGTATTACATCTTTTAAAGCATACTGATATCCAACATCTGAATACTTCATCACAGAAGTTAGGGAGAGAACTGTATGGTTCTCAATCTGCTAAAAGGTAAAATGAAGGAATTGTGTGAATGTTTTTTTTTTTCCTTTGCAGGTTGTCTCAAAGTGTTGTGCTTGCCTTCACATGAATGTTATATTGCATCTAATTAAAGCCTATCCCCCTGTATCCAGGGGTGAAGAATCAACGACTCCTCCTAAAACCACGAAGCAGACATCAGCTGAACTAAAGGTGAGAGGCATATTTCATATAAAGCATTCGGCCCACTAAATTTAAGCAGAATGCTCTACACAGCTTTGAAAATCTGCTAATACACTCATTGCAAGTCAGAGGTGTAGATATATTGGCTAATTATCACTGTTGTTAATTAATTCATTCATGTTTAATTCACTAAACCAAATAATTATTGTGGTTCATACATATAAGAAGGAGAACAGGCAGTGAGTGTTAATGGAAGAAAGGTGTTGACACTTGCTGCCTGTTCCCCTTTTTATGTGAGTAGGGAGGGAAAGACTATACATTATTTTTAATAATTTGGCAAATCATTCCATTTAGCAGGCAAACTGCACCGATGGGAAAGCAAATTTAAAATGTTTTCTAATTGGAATTGGAAGCTATTCATGAAGTATTTTAAAAAGTAGAGTTTGACTATTCCCCATGAAACAAGAAGAGTGATGAAATATAATAAAGTATGACAACAACAACAACAACAACAACAACAACAACGACAACAACAACAATGACAACAATAACAAATAAAAGAGCACATAGACCAAGGATATAACTGTAATTTTCACGTACTGATATGCAGATACGACGGTATATGAAAAATTGAGGGACTCTATCAATAATGATAGAAAGAACTCCAACGGACAATGAGTCGGGAGAGAAATGATGACAAAATGATGAGAGACCGTGTAGGGAGTCCCTCAGTAAAAAGAACATTACATACTCTGTGCATTAATTCCAACTAACAGCTAGAATATCCAAACACTACAGGAGCTAAACAACACCACGCATGCCAGTGCCGTGGAGGAAAAGCAGGTTAGCTATATTTACGCCCTGACTGATGAGGGACAAGGGGAAGAGATCCAGAGGAAGAAGAAGGTCAGCTCCAGCTATGGATTCCACATGAAGGATATCAACGATGAACTTGCAGGAAATAGTGTCTTGCCAGGATCCCTGTAGTTTGAAGTCCCGGCCTAGTTGAAGTGGGTGTCTTCCATCTTCTACCTCCAGCTGGTACTTGAGAAGTGCAGGGGGATCAGACAAAAGTGCAGATCGGCAGAAGCACAAGTTTCAGCCTCCATGTAAGTGTCACCCCATCTGGTAATTACAAAACTCTGCAACATGCAAAAAAAAAAAAAAAAAAGTGTTAGGGTGGTTGGATATTTGTCCAGACAAATGGGATCTGGGGATGGTCTGGATCAGTTACAGTGAAATTGGGGGATTTGTTTTCAATGATAACGTTTCAGAATGCCCCTTACAATAATAAAAACGATGACTTCCTCATACCTAAAGTGTCTCCATCCACGTATAAAGGGGTTATGGACACCAGTCCACAAATGTTGCAACTCAGTGAGTCTGGAAATTTGTTTAAATGAATCTTTGACTGAATCTTGATATTTTTCATTGGTCCACAAAGATCTGTAGGTTTCTCACTGGTCACATCAAGACCATTCAAATCTGCATTTTCCATATAAGGAGATCTCTACAGGTCCTGTCCAAGCTCACCTTCACTTTGTATCACAGAGAAACAAAAATACACATTAGTGCTCTCGCTCTCTACTATCCACTAAACATACAGATCCATACATTTTTGCCTCTAGAACATGAGTTTACATTCATATTTCCTGAGATGTAAAAGTCGAGAATAAATTCGCCTTAAAGAATGCTTTGATCCCCTTCACTTTGGAAGGTTCAACATGGGGTTTTCCATCTCATTTGCCAAAGTAAAAAGACTGGGGATAATCGAACTATCTGACTTAACCTGCCTAAACTCAATTTATTAAAGTTTACTGGAGGGAGTCCAGCAGGGCGTGGGAGAAATCTCGAGGGTCCTGGGCTGTTGAAAGGTCTGACGCATCATCCAGCGGTATTGCCTGTCACCATTTGGGGAACAGAAGAAAGCCCTGTGACCACATCTGCTTTGCTATGTTAGATCTCATTAGTGTTCTCACAGATTCCTGGGAGGCAACAGCCATCAAAATATGCAAGTGACTGCTCGCATAAGTTTGTTAATAAACAACTAGAGGAGGATGTGGTTTTAAACCAGACTTAATAAACCACTCCCAATACACACACACACACACACACACACACACACAAAAACACAAATGCTGTTCTCCATACCCGTCATGAGGGCTCACTCGACTGCTCCATGTGTGAAATTGGATTTTGCGTCCAGTTGACTGCCAGCAGTCTGTCGCAGCACAGCTTGGGGGTTGCCAAGCGAGGGCTTGGTGGCAACTGAAGCGCACTGAGTTGGACAGCGGAGATCTCGCCAGAAGAACAGCTGTAGAGTACATCTGCCAATTAGTGTTGAATGGGAGAGTGACGCTGCAATGCGTGTCGTTATGCTTGACCTGACCTGGCTGTTGTGAGCAATGGGTAACGGGTGGGATGGCTTAGTGTTTCTTAAGGTTAGTGTGTGTGTGTGTGTGTGTGTGTGTGTGTGTGTGTGTGTGTGTGAGTGTGTGTGTGTGTGTAATGGCTCCTAAGATCCCCTTTGCGGTGAAGCCTGCTTGGACTTATGAAATGACCTTTGAATTCAGTTATTCATGCTAAGTAAACATAGATAAACAAACATTTCACAGCCTGAAGCATACCATGTGTAGCTTATCCATGGTACAGTATTAAATAGAAACCATTTGTATTCACTTCAACTGATTTAATTATTTTTTTCGAAGTGTTAAATAATAAAACAAATGTGCAGTTTGGTTTTTGAACAGATTCCCTTTATGCTGTATTCTTATCAGTTGCTCTCTTTAGCAAGAAGATTTTATGTTGGCAACAGGTAATTATTTATGTTTGTCAAAAGCAGAGGTAGATTCTGATTAGATAAGCTTTGAAGAAATGCATAATTAGCAGTATGTCAAGTGAGGCTATTTAAATGCACCATAATTTAGCTTGACTTAATTAGGAGAGGGAAAAAAAAACAAAAAAAAACAATGTGTTGTTTAGCTTTCATTAGGTGAGTAGGAAAAAAACCCAAAACTTTAACTGTTTATTTTCTTCACACTTCATAAATAGAGCTGATATTAGTATAAGCAATACAAGCTGTTTGCTGATGCTGCTTATAGTTTTTTTTCTTTCGCCTGTATTTTTTGTTCTTTTCACAGCTGTACTGTGGCTCATTTACAGCTAATTTCTTTCGATGATTTTTGTTGTTCGGTATTTCTGCATATATGTCACCCCCCCAACTGTCATTTTTACTTCGGATTCGATATGGTGACATCTTAAAAACCAAACTGCAAAGCACCATCACAAAGCACCATGGCAGTGCTTGATTTAATCACCCATTGAGGGTAATACGCAACATATCACTCAGCATTGCTGTACAAGTCAACGTTTCTGAATGACATTTTTGCAAAATTTCCTTCTTTCCTGCTAGCTCTGTCTCCTTATTCCATCCTATTTCATTTTTTCCCTCCATCTTCTTGTGTCGTTCTCCTTTCTCTGTCTGTCTTTCTTCTTTTCTCCTGTCTTGTTCTACCTTCATCAGTGTTTTCTCTTCGTCCCTACCCCCCCCCCCCCCCCCCCCTCCTTCAAATCCTTTGCTGCAGGTGCCGTCTGTTTGACATCATTGTTACTTTGGCTTCACTTTCTTAGACAAGCCGCGTGCCGGGCCTCTGCTATGCTTTCCAGCTCAGGCTCTGCCTGCGTTCTGACCCCTTTCAATTTTGTTCGAACTGTGGCCACAACTTTAATGAGAGACAGGAGATCTGAAGGTCTTTTTCTGTGGGCAATGCTAAGGGCACGGTCTGTGTCTGACTCACTTCAGCAGTGGGGAAAGCAGAGCCTAAGGTCAAAAAACAGCGGCTTCTGTCACCGTGACAGCCTGGGTAACTGTCACAGATGTCTTCAGTGATTTCTATTTTTTCTTTTTTTTTTTTTTTCTTTTTTTTTTCCTTACTTTCTTCAAATACTCCCCGGATAGAATGCATGATACGTTTTGCGTGTTTTGCGTAAGATAAGATGAGTCTCAAGGGATGTGTCCTAATTGTTAATAAAATGAATAGTATTGCCTCAAATGATTTACCCTGTCATCTGATTAATGGTGATGAAAAATGACCCAGAGGTTTCCAGGAAAAAAACCAAGATGTTAATCATTCATAATACGGAAATGCATAAGAAGGAACAGCAAGTTCATCTCACTGGTTTATACACTTTGTAGTAAATTTATCCTGGCATTCATACTGAAGGAACAGTTTCTTCTTAATTTTTTTTTTAACCACAGCCATCCATGTACACATTCAATTTTATCTTAGAGTAAAAAAAAGGAATGTTGTACGGCTAAAAAAAAAAAAAAAAAAAAAAGAATATTTCCTCGGCTATGTCGACTGAACAGCGAGAGAGGAGTAATTGCATTTATCTTAATTGCACTTGTCAGAGGGAAAGCACAGTGAATATTCACCACTATCTCCTACCTTTTAATTAACAGCCAGGCACTGTTCCTCATGCTGACAATGCTACGCTGTGCATGTGAACCATGGAGTGCTCTCAGGACCGTATCTGGCGAAATTTGCAGGATCGCCCAGCAGATTCTATTTCTGTCACAGTCAGTTGCAGGTGTCTATTATGAAGACCTGAGCCCTTCAGTACCTGCGGAGGAGGTCTTTTGCTATCTACTTAGCGAGGTTTCCGTTTTTTTTTTTTCCCTTCCTCTGTGCGTTGAGGACTCTTTTGTGTTAATGTAAGCTGGTCTCTGGCGTTCTGTCTGTAGAGAACGTCTGTTTCTTTGTCTGTTGATAAGGCACGATGCTCTTTATTTTTCTAACATACTTGTTTTGTTATTGAGAGTGTTCTCTGGGTTTCAATGGGCTTCCATGGCCTTGTCTGTTCTGTTGTTAATGTTTTCCTCAGGCTAAATGAATGTGCTTTAGTCATGAACTCCAATAAGCTTTGCTCTTTGCCATCTCAAGGGGACAGACCTCTTTCTGAGTGTGCCATAATTTTTTTTTCAGTTTAGCTTCTAGAAACAAACAAACTGAAACAAAAGTTACTTTTCCTCCTTGAACAAACTTCTCTCTCTCTCTCTCTCTCTCTCTCTCTCTCTCTCTGTCTCTCTCTCTCTCTCTTTCTACCTCTTTTGTACAGAATTGTCTTTAAAGTTACCAAATTCACATTCATGAGATACTAAAGTGGTATATTCTGACTGTTCCAAAAGAGGATAAGAAATATTGTAATAGGGCAGGGCTAATAATAATAATAATAATAACAATAATAATAGTAACGAATGTTCTGTGTAGAAGTTATAGCATGCATACTTGCGCCTGTAATTACGAAACATGTTCATATTAGAGACATTTCATGTGACACAGAAACATTTGATTAAACTCAGTACATTGAGTCCTGGTCTGAGTGAACATTAATGATTCTGATCACTAGACAGTTCAGTGCAAATCAGTATTGCATATGTATGACTGAATGTATTTCTGAGGACAGTTTTTTTTTCAGAAAGGGAAATCTAGGTTTTTATAGCTTATGGCACCTCTTCCCTGATTCAAAACACACGAGTCAGGAGTATAACATTTCACAGCCTTTGTGGATCGAGCCTTTAAATGTTTAAATTGTACTACATGTTGACATTCAGTTTTACATCATATTTAGCTTTTGATCAATGATAATAGGATTTCTGACTACTTACTATCTATTAGTAATTATTACAGAGGATAGAAAATCTGTAACCAAACCTTGGATTCGTTTATTTCACCAGATAAAAACAAAACAAAACAAAAGAAAAGAACAACAACAAAAAAAAACCAAATCCATGACACTGCATGTAATGCAAGCATATTTTATTCGCTTGTTTCATGTATGTACATATATACATATATATATATATGCAGCTGAGTGTGTATATATATATATATATATATATATATATATATATATATATATGCAGCTGAGTTCAGTCTCCAAAAACATTCCAATTCATCAGCCTGGTCATGATTTCAGTTCGAAGTTCATTATATATATATATATATATATATATATATATATAATGAACTTCGAACTGAAATCATGACCAGGCTGATGAATTGGAATGTTTTTGGAGACTGAACTCAGCTGCAGTGCTATAATTCTGATGATATCCTGGTGTGAAGGAAAACAACATAAATT
The DNA here is from genome assembly GCF_902362185.1 of Chanos chanos. Taxonomy (NCBI): domain Eukaryota; kingdom Metazoa; phylum Chordata; class Actinopteri; order Gonorynchiformes; family Chanidae; genus Chanos; species Chanos chanos. Next base: position 11,315,968 of record NC_044508.1, on the reverse strand, counting down.
CTTTGTTGATTTGCTAATGTTATCATATTCAGGGAAAAGAGTCTTATGTTGATAATAATATAGTTGGAGAGAGACTTTATAGCCCTCTCTTTCTCCTTGTTAAGTTGGTGGGGGACCCTGTGTGGGTGGGGAGGGTGTTGTTCTTTGGACTGTATGATGTTTTTAATTACATAGACGTGCTAATTAACATAAAATCAATTCATGGGATTTCTAATCATGCTAAAGATGTGTCAAGTGATATAGCAATCTAATAAAAGCAGACCAATAATGACCATTAATTTGTAAGGAAACTGAGAATGCGAGAGAGCTGTGTGTGCATTTGATTTACCATTAGCTGGGTTTATTAGAGAGCCTAATTAAAAGTGTTCTGACGAGAGACTGTCTCTGTCTCAATCTCTCTCTCCTTTCTCAGGGGAGAAATAGATGAAAGGAGGGAAAGGGGCATCAGTGCATCATCAAAATGTTTGACTTGAAAAAATCTTTGACGATTTTCTATCAAAATAACCCAGAGGTAATGGCAGGTCTCACCACTGTCCCTTAGTGAAAATCACCCCCACCCCCATCCCGCTTTTCTGAGATGACCGCAGACAGAAACCATAGACTGAAAAAACCCTAGATGGGCTTTTAAACAGCACATTATGTTGTCTCTGTCCAAATAAGGTAGCTTTTCCTATTACCATTTAAGATGTATGCATATAATGAAAGCTGTTGAACTACACATAGTATTGATCTTGGAAATTAAACACCATTAAAGTTATGGTCTAAAACATTACCATGAAAATGACCTGTATGTGCCCTTTTCTATGGTGCTCAAATGATTTTGCGGACTGTTAAATTAATCTGACTAGTTTTTTGCAAAGACATATACCTCAATAAATGTGAAGCGGCTGGCAGTCAGAGTGGCAGATACAGCACCTTGACTGTGCTCTTGCCTGGAAGAGGATTTGTTTGTATCCTTAATCAATAGGCATTAAAAAGCCACGACGGTCGCTTGACACAGTTATTCAATACGGAGGTGCTACCACATAATCATTCTAGTTCAGTGCATTCAACTTCTTCTCCTATAAAGTATTCGCTAGCATGAAGTGCAAACTAACGCTAAACCTGTGTTTGACAATCCACTTCAAACGTCTGATGGTGCTTGTAAACATTTGGACAGCTAACCGATAATGAAATGATATTTCTTCCGCTTGACAAACCTCTAGAGTTTATGAATTCAATGTCCTCTGTCCCCTCGCTGTCACTTACTCGAGTCACATATTGATCAGTGTGGTCTTATGGCAGCTGTAGCGATTTTATGTCATAGACAGATTTAATTAAATAGTTTTGTGGAAATAAAATTTGATCATAGCCACCTGCACCTAATGATGACTCCTATTTACTTTCAAACGTAGCCTAACGGTTCTGTGCGGTTACTATAAATTCATATCACTTTACAAGGCGTTATAGTTGGCAAGTCTAAAGACAAAGTGAAATAACATTGGGAAGGAAAAACAGTCCTTTAGATAGTCAACACATTTTATTTAGCAGCTTGAGCGGTGGCGTGTCAGGAACTGTCAAGAAATAAGCTTGTGAAGAGTGTCAGACAGCAACAGGAATAAAGAGCATTCTACCACACGTGCCTACCTCCTGTTTATAGATTATTTTATTGCTCTGTTGTTTATGCAGATGATTGCTCTGTTCTCTGTAATCCTCTCCTCCATTTTTTTTTAACATTCTGTCATGTCTTTTTCTCTGCTATTCCTCTACCTTGTTTCTCTGGCCTGGCTATTGTCATTCCAACATTGATAGCCGTTTCTCCTGAAGACTTAAACTTACATATCAACACCCTAAAATAGCAACCGGTCTCTTTGAATCACTATCACTGTAGGAATCTGAATCCTATTCTTCCATCATCTTTGCTTGTTCTCACCTTCTCTTCTAAACCAGAGTTTAGAATTAAACAGCATTATAGCTGACTGATTTTTAAGTTTCATGTTTCTTATAGTTTTGTGGATCAAAAATGATGTAAGCAGAGTAGCAGAGGAAGTTATATAATGTGTTCGTTAGTCGTATATATATGTGTATGACACTGTTCTGTGGGTGACGTGGACACTTGTGCCCCAGTGTGTGTTGTTGGTTGGTTTTTATGATGTTATTCAGGGTCTGATTTTGGCGACTATATGAACTTTTCGCTACTTGCAGTAACTACATCAGCTCTGTGACAGCTTATCAGGTCTGAGTATCACACGGAAAAGTCATGCTCGTATGCCTTTTGCTTAGAGCAAAAATTCCCTGCAGCTCACAGATTAGAGACATGCCAGTGGATAGAGGGGCTCCATAGCAGCAATGACTACAGAAAAGATGCTCGGGGGGGGGGGGGGGGGGAGTTGTCTGACGGCGGGATGCAGCCATTTGAGCAACATAAGACTGCTAAGGCATGGAATGGATGAACTGGGGCTCTTGATGGGGGCTTTCACAAATGTCGAGAGTCCTACATTAGGCTTTTCATTTAGACACGGCCACATCCTTCTCCAATAGGGGCAAACTGTTGTGAAAAAGCAAAAAGGGGCCAAATTCTGTTTAAACATCGGTGCCAAGCGGGGCAAACCGCACACTGTTTGGGCGACAAACTATGATCCCGCATTCAACTATGGTTGAATCGGCGCCCATTCCACTTACCGCTGGGAATTTGGAAATAGGCTCATCTCCCTGGTTTACATTTCCGTCAGTGGAAACACTTTGAGGACTCTGACCTGTGTGTCAGACTGTGCGTTCACACGCAATTAGAACGCCCTCCTGAGGCTCCTATATTTGACAGAGGAAATTTCAATCACCATGGCCTTGAAAATTGGTTTGCCAGAGTTGAACAGTAGCCTATATCAAAAATGATACTAGGAGCAACTGAATTTTTGACATGTGCTATGGTAATGCTAAACGTTCATATAAAGCTGACTCATTACTGTTTCATTATGATCATAAGAAGCTACTATAGACCTTACTAGGTTGGAGTGTAGATTTGATTTAGATCATACAGTATTGTCACAGGTCATTGTACTATAGTTTTTGCCATGGCACATTGCAGCAAATGTTAAAATGCTATACAATATTAGTTTTACTACATTACATTTCCATTTACTGTCCTATTTTTCAAATATTAGACTGTTTCACTCATTAGTCTATTAAGACATACTGGATTCTCAAATGCACTCTGTCCTCCTGAGTGGACATATGCGTAACTTTATAACATGTTTATGTTAAGTAAAAAAAAGGTTTAAAAACTTGTTGTATCATCCTTAAAGGAGAGTAAAAACTATAGGGAGAAAAATCCTGATGCAGGAAGAAAAAGTCATGCATGAAAGGGTTAATACAGGAATGGGGGGCAGCACTGAAACACTAAAACAATTTTCTCTGCGCGCTGACAGGGACTTTTTGACAATGTTAATTTTGCTGTTTAAAATTTTGATGATAAGTATTTGTTGACTACCCTTTCCTTCATGATGATGGCATAATGATGAGTAGCCCCTTGAACGTATGAATACAACAAAATCTATCTTTATTTTCCCTCAACGCAAAATGAAAGACATGAAAATACCGGTAGCGTGGGAACAAACATCCGAGCTATATCAAATGCATACATCTGCTCTGCAAAATTCTAGTTGCACCAGTGCATCCTTGTCATAGGAAGAGATATGATCATCTTCTGCATTCGTTGACTTGATAATGTTATCCTATGGCTTATGCTTACAGCTCACCAAAGCCTTTATTAAGCCAAAAATCAACTTATTTTAACTGCTAATGGTGAGTGAAACATTGGAAATGTACAGGAGAGATGGGCTCTGTGCCCATCAGTTTGTGAGCTGTGAGAAGCATCACAGACCCAGGCATCATAAATAGATCAAGCCAGCAATGTGTTTGCATGTTGTTTCCAAACAGCTGAAGTTATTCTGAAGGATGTGTTTGTTTTATGAGTTTTCATGTGAAACCTTGTTGGAAATAAACTTGACTTATGAGGTCAAAAAGCGAATGTGATGTCTTTTGTAACATTAATCCAATTCTGATTATGCTGACATACTTAAGGCATGACATGTTTTCTTCTTTTGAGTTTGCTATGTGGAAAAATAACACAATATTAATGGTACTCATTTACTATGAGATATTTCAGATAGAGCCAACAGTAAACACTGTAAACCACAGCCTAATGACAGCATTAAGTCATCTGACTAAACTGAGACTAAAACATCTGTGACAAAAACAAAGACCAAAATGAGAATTAAAGTCTGTTGGCTAAAACCCGACTTCAACTAAGGCAAAACAGCTAAAATATGACTAAAACTAATTACAGTTTCCCTAAAAACACTAGGACTAAAAGCAAATTTCCAATTCCTGCCAAAATGAACAGTTCCTTCTCACAGATGAATCAAGCAATGAGAGAATTCTACAGAGATCCATACATAGTACGTGTAAGGATGGTTTACACCGCAGGACTATGTGCACGAAGCTAAACAACAAATGCAAAGAGGCAAAGGAATGCCATTGGAGGATCACTAAGCTTCCAAAAGAACTGTGGAACATAAGAAGGGTAATAACAAACATGAATGTGGCCAATACACTGATACACACCACATATGACCTGGTTAAGGTTGATTGGCTTCTGTCGTCTAAATGATTTAAAACATACATATTTTCCCCCCTGTATGTGGTATCATTCTTAGTGATAGCACTGCTGTTAATGATGCCTCCAGGCTGATGATGCACCCCGAAATGGTGAGTAGAGCCTTTAAAATCACCAATATCAGTGAAACACCAGGTCCTGGTTGTATTTCAGCTTTGATTTCTATTAAAAACACATGCGGTGGTGCTCCATCTTTTTTTTTTTTTTTTTCTTTAGAAGTCGATAGATGCTCACAGTATCTCAGCATGGTGAAAAGATGTACTGCTCTCTGCATGGCACTGTAGTAATAAAAATCCATAGAAAAGAACATGTTGTCCAATGTATGCAAACTGTTAGATATCACTTTGTATAGACAAGAAAGAGGTACTGATGTTGCAATCAGCACCTAGGGACTAAACACCCAGAGCCCAAGCCAAATGTTTGTATGTTGATTTCAGTTCATTATTTAAAACACTTGAACCCTATGTGCTTCTTCAGGGCACGAGTGGCATGAATGTGAACCCTCTTATCCTTAAGTGATATTAAGTGCTAAATGGTATGCGTCACTAAGGACAGCCAGCAGGTCAGAGTGACTAAGACCTTTGTCAGAGGCCAGAATCAACAACACAGGCACTCCCCCAGGGCTGTGTTAATCCACCAACTGACTTCAGCCTGTACACAGATCAGTGAGACTGTAAGAACATTGTCAGTGATGAAAGCATTCTGAGCTGGGGCATAGAGGGTTTGGCTTTGCGCACAGCAGATTCTGCACTGTTACAGTTAACACAAAGGGTATACAGTTAAGCCCAAAATTATTCATACCCATACCAAATTTGGATTTGTAGTGAATTTTTATATGACCAATAGGTTTCGTCTGGCTGGAAATGACATAAACAAGTGTCAAAAGACAGTGAGACATTGTGTCAGAAATGTTAATGATAAAATTTTAACTATTTCTATTTTTTTTTTTTACATTTTTACTAAAAATGCCATGTCCAAAATTATTCATACCCCTTGAAATTTCAAAAATCGCACATTTTGAGAAAATGTAAGCTTCTATACCATTCCAAAGGGCCCTGGTAATTTCTACCATGTTGCAGAGCATTCAAATCAGCTATAAGTTGAGAACAGCTCATGCAGCAGTTCTCTAGTCAAGTCAGTTACCGGTCAATTGCACATCATGGCTAAAACCAAAGAGCTTAGTGAGGACCTCCAATTGTGCATTGTGGCTGCGTACAAAACGGGGAAAGGCTATAAAGCCATATCCAAGTGTTTTCAAGTGTCAGTGGCCTCAGTGCAAAACATAAGTACAAGAAGTGAAAAATCACAGTGAAAAATCTCAAAGGGCGGGGTAGTACAGAAAAGAAGAAAGCTTTTGGTCATCAATTCTGTGGTCAGATGACCAAAAGCTTTCTTCTTTGTACAGGTGAGCTTTTCCAAATGATAGGCGAGCTTTTGTGTGCCTGTCTTGGAGAATTGGAGTCCTCCTTTGTCAGCATCCATGGAGACCAGCCCTGTGCAGTGTCCGCTGGAGTGCCTGCCTTGAGATGTTGGTACCAGAATTGCTCAGATTCATCAGGGTGGCCTTGGTGGTGATCCTTGGATTCTTCTTGGCTTCTTGCACTGCCATTCCTGCCAGCGTAGGGGTCACTTTTGGCTTCCTACCCCGCACTCTGAGATTTTTCACAGTGTGGAACTCCTTGTGCTTTTAAATTATGCTTTGTACTGTGGCCACTGGCACTTGGAAATGCTTGGATATGGCTTTATAGCCTTCCCCCATCTTGTGAGCAGTCACAATGTGCAAATGGAGGCCCTCACTAAGCTCTTTGGTTTTAGTCATGACTTACAATTGACTAGTAACTGACTAGAGAATTACTGCATGAGCTGTTCTCAACTTATAGTTGATTTGAATTCTCTAGAGCATGGTAGAAATTACCAGGACCATTTGGAATGGTATAGAAGCTTGCATTTTCTCAAAAATGTGCAACAATTTCAAGGGGTATGAATAATTTTGGACATTTTGGGGCATTTTTTTGTAAAAATGTAAAAACAAAAAACATAGCAATAGTTAAAAATTTATCATTAACATCTCTGATACAATGTCTTACCATTTTTTGTCACTTGTTTATGTCATTTGCATGGGTTTGAATGATTTTGGGCTTAACTCTATGTACGTCTATACTTTTCATGAAAGTATACCCTATTGTCAATCAGGGCTATTTGGATGAAACCCCCTGTTTTACTGTTTGCTATGAATAGGGATGACTGAGCAATGGCTTAGTTATTTGCTTCCTGATTAATAGTCAATGATTCCAGGTACAAGTGAAAAGTGTACAGACACTTTCATGTCTGTGGGAATAACCTCTTCCTAACAGATCTAGAGAATGTTAGATGTTATAGTGAGACCTGTGCTGAGACAGTATACAGTCCTCAAGGATATGACAGAAAGCACCAGAATGTACCGGATTGTTCTAGAGGTATTGCACAGAGTGTACAAGATTCGCTGATCTGTCTTTTTTTGTGTGTGAACTCTGCTGAGGACTGGCCTGCAGTCACTGAGTGCCCCTGTTTCTGTTAGGAGGAAATAATGCCATATTGAGTGTCTCATCTTTTTACTGCCCCCCCCCCCCCCCCCCCCCCCACTTTGTGAGAAGAAACTTTGTTAAATACCCCAGGGGTGGGGGGTGGGGGGGGTGTCTGGGATATTTAACAAAGTTTCCTCTCGCCCCAATAAAAAACAAACTTTGTATCAAATTAACTTTAAAATGCTCTTATGAACAACGCATGCAGTAATTCATGCCACACATAAATGATAAATAAAATCCCATTACTTGACAATATTACACCAGAAGTTCTGAGTTATATTTTCCTCACTATAAATTGGGATGCTTCACATCAATTTAGTTTCTTCAGCACACCTGTGAAGTGAGGGTGATGACGTGACAACTGATTGGAGCAAAACCAAAAATATCTACAGAAACGAGAAATCCTGGTGACACCAGTAAACCTTTCAGGCTATAAGCAGCAGCAATAAGTTGTGCCCAGGGCTTTCTTTTTTTTTTGTTGTTGTTGAGATATACAGTCAACATTTTGGGGAGCTGTCACAAACACTAGCTATTAGCCATGACATCAATCTCTCTCTTTAGACCTGTTTACCACTGGCTTCAGCTGACTTGGAGCAATGCTCCCACACCAGTTCCAAATTGGTCCACGTAGCAAAGCCAGCCATCAACTGTCACTTCCTGTCTCCGGCTAGCTGCAATGTTTTGGCACTTCTTAAAGGGGACAGGTTGCAATTTTTTCCTCCCCAGACCACTCAAAGCAGTGCCACAAGCTGCTAAAAACTTGTCCCATGCTGAACAGCTCTGCTTAGCAAAACGCAGATGGTAACAGTTTGCCTTGTTAAGCTTGAAAATGGGGGAGTATTGGTATTAAGGGTGTGGAAATGAGACATAAATTGAGCTTCCTATTTGGCATATTGCATTTTTCAGTTGCCTCCCTCATATTTAATGAAGTCCCCACTCCCAAGGGTTTTGCTGCAACCTGACAGATCTCTCTTCATAATCACTGCCAACTCAAATTCTGTTTGCTGATTAGCAGCTAGCATATGTGCTGACATGATGTGTTTTTCCCACATAGTGAGTCTAGTTAAATAATCCTCCCCATTAGTCATAATGCAGTCTACAGTGGAATCAATTCACGCATTTCCTCTATATATGGGGAATGTATCTACGAGTGCTACAATAACACATTAGCTTCATGCAAGAATTTAGCATAAACCACAGTTCATAATACCACAGTGAATAATGAATCATTCCAATACTTAGTTATGTTATTTTGCAGTAGTTTGTAGCAGCATTGTTATGTTATTAATTTGGTGTTTGACAATGATCTCACTCTGTTTTAGAAGTCTTGGTATTTGTAGTGCTGTACAGTTTAAAAGAGAATTTAACTTGAAATGTGAGGTTCGCCCACTTGTCAATGTCACAATCCATATTGCCCTGGAGAAGTCAAAGATTACTGCTCTGGAGAGAGGAATGAACAACCTCGAACTAGCGGATAAAGCCCTGACAGCAACGTGGTCTCTGAGAAATGTACCGACTTGGAGGCAGGTAGACAGGAGGAGAGAGAGAGAGTGAGAGAAGGAGAAGGAGAAGGAGAAGGAGGGAGAGGGGGCGCTGATGGGAGCAGGGCTGCTTCCTGTCACTCCTGCTCACACAGAAAATATCTCCAGCTTGCGAAAAACCACTTCAGACATCCCATAATCCACTGCCTTAGGTGGGCAAGTTCTCCTTCCCCATGCTGTGCAGTAAGCACAGTCCCCAGGGTGTGGAACAATCTGCTCTAGAAGCTCTAGCACTCTTCTCTTAAACATGTTGCTGTCAGTAAGTTCATCAACAAACTCATCTTGTTTTTCCCTCCTCAGTTTTTCGTTTTGTCTTTTTTTTTTTTTTTTTAAAGATACAGGCAAAGTGTTTTAAAACACTGATCACTGTTTCATTGTGAACACCTCGTACTGGAGAGTTAAACTGAACGACTGCTATGCTGTCAAACCAGTTTGGTGTGAATGATACATGTACATCCATTACATAGAGTTACAACTCAGCTACATCCTATGAGAGGTACACACACATACACATGCGCACACACGCACACACACACACACACCCCTACAGTATGTAGACATTGAACAGAAACAATGTTATTACCCACAAGCACCATCCTTGTGAGTCACAAAGAGCAATTGATTTAGTTATTTCATTCACAGAGTCCTGACTCCTGATTGCTGTAATTCATGCTAGGTTAGGAGCAAATTTCAGTCAATTTTCCATTCCACCTCCTCACTAGTTTAGACTGGTCAGACAGTTACTCTCCAACCCTGAGGAAAGTACTGCAAAGATGCAGTATTGAGCCAACAGATCAATACCTATTTTAAGAGGAGGTAGAACTGAACTTTGGATTTCTACACCATTTCCCTGCATTGAGGCCAAGTGGTTAGGTGGTTATGGGACCGGATTGGTATTTTTCTGGGTTTCTGCCAGTGACATACGGGTTTTACTGCCCTTAGGCAAAGAGCAGTGAGGTCACATACTTGCATTACATTTGCAGTTTAATGTATAAATCAAATGTACAATACAAACCGGCTCTGCAAAGCAACCCTGCTTGCACTTGGTTACCGTCCAGTTGCCCTGTGTATCATTCACTCAGATGACCTCAGGAGAGTCAAACAATGGGCTCCTTGCCTTTTTAGCATTCGTATGCGCCAAGCTGAATGATGAAGTTCAAACGGCATGTGACCGAGCTGGTCAACGTACATTCTGGCTAATAGATTTCGTACCTTGTATTTCTCTTTTAAGTTTTAATGAGTTTGACTCATTTGCTTGAAAAATGGTTGGAGTTGCTAGCATTTTGAAATAGCGCTGATAGAGCAGTCCTTTCAGAGATTTTTTTTTTGGTGGAATGTAATCGAAAAAGATGACATCTAACAGCAGTGAATACTCTATTAGCTGCTGAAGTGCCATGTCCATTTGTGACCATTTAAATGCAAATCTGCAGCTCAAAGATTGTCTGAGAGTGGTGGTATGAATTGAAATTTCATTTTGAGTTATCCTTTCGAAGCTACTACATGCTGAGAAATAGAAGAGATTGTTTTGTCTCAATTTTTAGGACAGGGTCAGTATTAAATACAAATTATTCACCTGCTTTTAAATGCCAACGAACAGGAGAGTTGGCAAAACATTGCCGTTACGTGTGTGTGTGTGTGTGTGTGTGTGTGTATGTGTGTGCATGCATGCATGCCTGCATTTGTGTGTGTGTGTGTGTGTGTGTGTGTGTGCTTGCTTGTTAAACATTTCAGATAAAGATGTTTTCTCCTCAGATGAAGTGTTGTCCTTACTTGTTTTGTGAATAATTTTCGTTTATGTGCACAAGAGTGACTCAGATTACCGGACAAAATGAAAACCGTTGATTGTTTGGCAATGAGCCTTGACTATGGCGGGAGGCTAATAAGAGGCTTATCCATGTCAGGGAACCAAGTAATGGGACAAAATACTGGAGAGGCAGATCTGCCCTCCCTGTAACCCCCCCCCCCCCCCCCCCCATCCCCATCCCCACACCCCTATAACACCAACCACCAATAAAGAAGGCTCATTCAGTTTTTTTTTTTTCGTCCTGTCCAGCTGTGTCAGTTCATGCTGTTGGATGGGTGATACGAAAAGCCAGGAGATTTCCCTGTGGATGTTTGTATCACCTGGGGAGCTCGATTGAATCTTGTCCTATCTTAACAATGAAGACCATTATTTCACTGTCCAAAACTGACGGGGCTATTTCTGCCCACACAATACCTGACTGCTCCGTCCCTATAGCTATTCGATTAACTCTCGTGTTTCTCTTTGTGCTCCACATTGGTCACAAAATTGAACGCCACATATAAACACTTGTATTTCCAGCCAAGTCACTGGAATTTAATTATGTCTCACTCTTGTGGACTCTTTGAGTAAAATTAAGGTCTAAGTCAATAAGAGACTTGTGGTCCCTGTAATCTGTCCGTGAATAGCCGCCTTATTACGATTCTGATGGTAGAAATGCGAGAGAGAATTATTTTCCCCATAAATAGTCTGAACTAAGATCAAATACTGCCCTCTTGTCTCAACTATTTATTTTCTGTACAGACATGGGAAATAAAATAAAAGGAAAATGTGACAACAACAAAGAAAAAAATAAGAAAACAATAAGACAAACCCTCAAGAGTTAAAAAAGATCAAAGGAAAGTGGGATCAAACCAATGCATGTAGAGAAAAGGCAGCAAATGATCTCATCCTACAACCAGTCCCCTGTTTTCTCTTTCTCTCTCTCTCTCTCATGCACGCATTCTCTCTCTCTCTCACGCACACACTCTCTCTTTCTCTCTCTCTCTGTAAACCATTTCTCCTGAATAGGCACTTTTATTAGAGACAGTAACAGACCATTGTGATGTCAGTTTACACACATATGTCACAGAGAAAGAGAGACCCTTGTGTACCCTCTCAACCAGCCTGAGTCTCTCCACATAACATCTTCATTCTCCTCTACACTTCACTTCTGTCAAATTCCTTAGAGCATATACAGTTTTTTTTTAATTCTTCCTTGGATATATGATATACTTTGGTGAGTACTATAACTTAAGTGCATTTTACCAAAGCAATGCAGAGAACCATATTATTACCCCTGGAGCTGTGTCTATCAATACCTATGTGATTTACTCACACTGACATGTCTAAGTAATAAGCTCCCATGTCTCATTGTGATGTCATGAACTGAAAAAGAAATGCTTTCAAATAACACACAACCCCCCACCCCCCGAACAGTTACCTAAGCTTCCAGTGCTTTTTGTGACTCACTATGGAAATTTTTGTACAGCTGTAGTACCACCAGGACTCTAATAAATAAGCTTCATGTCCATTTTATGAGCGTGTTTGAAAAAAACAGACACTGCCTCAGTAGACTCTTATACACACTGCAAAACTGATGTCTGTTGGATACCTTACATTGGAATGTACAGGTTAAGGAGTGTGCTTTGGATAGACACACAGCCTCACAATTTTCACAAATGGTCTGTCTAATTTCGCAAATTTAAAAAATATCCCACATCTCTCTGCCTCCTCACATCCTTAAACAGACCTCAGACTGAATTATGCATCTTCCTCTCAACATGTATGGGGTTTCACAGTAAGTTTATGTTTATTTGAGTTTGTTGAGTAATTATTTTTTATCAACTTTTTGTATGGTTTTTAAGGTACTAGTGCATGGTCCTTGATCTTGTGATGGCAGACATCAGAGCAATATTCAAAAACACAGATATCCATGCCGGGGTGTAATGATGTTTAATGTTTATTCTAGCACAGACCTTGGTATCAAAATTGGTTCTTTCAAGTGTATGAATGACTTGAAAAACTGCCACTCTGTCTAAGACAAATAACAGACAAAAATTAATAAGAGCATATCAACTGGACATTGCTTGTGAATGTTGTCATTAAACATTTCAAATGTTTTGATGAATCAATCTTGAGCTTTCTGATGTATTATCTTTCTCCACATGATTCCACTCACTCCACTGATGCTAAAGACAGAAAAGTAATTTCCTTCTATAGATGTTTTTTTTAAAGAAATGATCTCCCTTTTAAGCAATTACAAACACTGACTAAAGATTAATGACCTCAGCATGAAAAAGCAATTTTTTTATGGTGAGACACAAAGGAGAGATGTCCCTTGCATGAATGGAAAAAAACGCTCAAAGCTTAACAAGTTTCTATTTTACAGATCTGAAAACAGCCTTGGTTCTCATATGTCTGCCACTCAAGCTAGAAGTGGAATTATTTATGATAAGTTTGAGAGAACTTTCAGAAAGTCCCTCATGACCCCTGCCAATTCGAACTCTTGATGATATAAAGGAGCTACTCTTCTCTCTATCTATATTCATCCGCTTCAGCAAATCCAATTCCTCTTCGTGTCCTGCATCCTCCTCATCACTGTTGTCATTGCTATGATATCTGAAAGGGGAGGGTTGGGCTCAGACTCAAACAAGATTAGGGTTCATCCACCCCCCCACCCCACCCCCACCCCCCATTCCCACTGGAATTCCTGGCCAAAGACCGCCACCAAACAGATGTATATATTGCTACCACTGCCAGTCTGAATATTTGAATCTCTCAATAATCATGAAATAATAAACTTGCTTCGAAATGAGAGCCTTTCAGGGGCCTTGAAGGATTAGATTTAACTAGAGATGCATTTCCGTGAGAAAATGCTAATGTAATTGCATCGCAGCATCATCGAATCTTAACTGTAGAAATACTGGATCTGTCTGCAGCTGAAGCGTAGTCACGGAGCAAAAGACCACTGAATCCAACTATAGACTGCCGCTGTGTGCTATCCCTCCTCATACCACTGGAGACCTGAAACTTTCCCCGTTCATTTTCAATGGGAAAATAAGCGATTAAAAACGGCAGTTATCAATATCATGAAAACTGGGAGGGGGTACATATGGTCAGAAAAATGACCAGAAGCAAAAGAATAATAATAATAATAATGTTCCTCTTCTCACCACTGGGAAAAGAACATCATTACGAAGGAGTAGAAACAGTGCCAAAAACTGCAATACCTCTTCCTACCACTAGTGATGGAAGAAAACCATATGATTGCTACGCAATCGCATAATAATTTAGGGTGAATGTATGTGCGCTCAACATCACATGTAGATCTAAAAGTTAATATCTGCATATGTTTTTTTTTTTTTTTTTTAAATAGATGGTGCCAGGAAACAGTCTGGGGATCCATTTGCGCAGTGTAGATTTATTCCAGAGATGACATATCCAAAACGCAGCCCAAAATCAAGGTTGTTAAACAGGCCAGACATCATGAAACCATAGCTAGTTGTAACAATCACCAAACCAGAATTGAAAGACAAGAATCAGAAACCATTAAATCCAGAACAAGGTCAAACAGAAGGAACAATACACAGGAGATCATAGGCCCACAGCTCAGTAAGTGATAAACACATAAAGAGGTGTTACACAGATAGACCTTTTATAGCAAACAGAACCAAATACTTACAGGTATACTTCATAATCAGATGAAGCTGAATGTGGCATGGACTGAACCAAACGCCAACTCAGGGGTGGTGCTACAGATGTTTTCTCCTCATCGAAGTATTAGATGTACATTTGAGGTAAAACATTATGCTCTAAATATGAAAAAAAGGAAAAATTACATGCAAACCTCGGAAAAATTAAAATTATGTCTTCAAATTAACATTGCGGAATAGCAATCAGCAGTTGGGAATAGCAAGATTGTTTCTAAGGATAGGAAAATAACAGCCTTAATCAAAACGATGATACATATTACAACAACCATGGAGAAAAATGACGGCATTAGTCATAATTACAAATACAGGTGGTCAGAAATACTGTATTCACTGTACAAAAGTACACTGTGGAGTGAATGTATAGGTATTCTTAATATGCAAAGATGACACACTCTTCTATTATAATCTATTGACACTGTAGTGTGGTCAGAGGACAAAAATAACCTAAACGAATTCTCAACTCTTGGTCAGTCACAAGCAGGGGCTCCCATGTCTATCCAGATAGAATGTTTTCTCTTATTGTGTGCCTATACTGTGAATAAAAACAGACGTTGATTTTCTGTTAAAGCACAATCAGGACAACAAAAAATTTAAAGAATAAAAAGAACAAAAATTGTTCTTTTTATTTTCATAATCGAGCAATTGCTTCAACCAAAGAAGTGGGGTAATTTTAACACACACAAAGAAATACAAAGAAAGAAAGAAAGAAAGGAAGAAAGACAGAAAGACAGGAAACAGGTTTATGACTGTACAGCTCTGTAAAACTGTATAACTACTTTACATGTAAAAACAGCTGTCTTGCATCACCTCATCACCAAACTCACGCACAAACCTGTTTTTCACACAGAGCAAATGTTAAAATTAACCCCCTGCCACTTGCAGCCTGTCACACAATATAGAGAACATATGTTTCAACTGCACATATGTTTGCCTTCAATTCAGTGGCTTTCTTTAGTAACTTTCTTTAAAAACAGCAAAGCTAAAACTAAACAAAAGCCAAAAGAGAATCACTCTTCTATCAACCTAATTTTTTCGCCACTATATCTCCACTGAACGTGATTTTACAATTAACTTTCTTTGATCCAAAGATCAGAACATCATCTTCAACACAGGTCGCTCTCAGAACTGTGGACCTGGAACCAGGGCACATGGTCTCATCTGTTCTGGCAAATAACATCAGAGTTTCATATCGCTAAACTGCCCAATCAGAAAGCCACATCATCAAAGGCGTTCTGCTGAGTAAGTTATCAGACGTGATGCACCAGGCTCTGAAGTCTACATTTTTAATTCTGGCCACACAGTACGATCATCAAGCACGGTACTGTTCTACCCTGAAACTAGCAACACATGCAGAAATGCTCATATTGAAACATAAAAGTAAATGATTACAGAATTAAATTCTCATTTCAAAATAGTTATGTTACCATTGGATAGCTGTGCCATCATTTCCTATGTCTTAGTACTGCCAGTGTTGTCTGAGTCGTTATGCCATTACATTTTTAATTTCATTTATTTATTTATTCAGTTATTTTAAATAGTTTTGTTCCCCTTTCTTTGCTTGTCATTCCTCTCTGTGAATATCAGTGGGTTATTGTTATGGAAACTGTAGACCATTCGCACATTGTATCTCCTATCAGAGATTTCAAACGATGTCACTGATAATCGCTAAATGCCAAATTGTAAATTGTAATCCAACTGTTCTATGTTGCCATTCAGCACTGAATTATGACTCATTGTAAATATTATAGATCTGACATCCATTTTTACGTTTCTAAATCATCTGTCTCACAATACTGAGAGAAGGGGATGAACACGGCACTATTCAAGGTAATTGAGCCATCATTCAAACAGACGGCTTTTGTATTTGTCTGTTGTCCTTTTCCCAAGCCAACAATGGGGAAGTTGTGTGCTCAATTGGGTTAATTTGGCTCTGCTCGTCTATCTACGTTAATGGGAGTAATGCTGTGGTTTTTTTTTTTTTTTCACTGACTCGTCAAAGGAGAATGAAATTATGGAAAATGTGATATTGCTCCCACTCTGCTGAACTGCAAACTTCTTATCACTGTTATTAGTTCACCCTAATGTGAAGCACAATTTCCTGCCACGGAAGAAACGATAGCATACAAATAAATCCTTATCTAACAGACGTTTCATCATACAAAGAGACAAAGAAAGTTCTGTCAGGCAGTCCTAAACACATCAAAGAGTTTATATAGTCTGGACTCAAAATGCAAAATCAAAGGTACTCCATAAATGACAGAAAAAAATCAAAAACAAAACATCTCATGCTCTTCTCACCATACTAGGCTTTGTTGTTGTGTATAGACCCTCGTGGCAAGAATACGAATGTAAGCATTCGTAATTCGGAGGTCATTACCTCCCCAAAACAGCTAGCAAATTTATGTTCTGGGAACATTGCCAGAACACTGGGGAGCATAGCGTGTTAATATTCTGGGAAAAAGATTTTGACCAATTCTCTTGCGGTTCCCAGAACCCAGAACATTGTGATGTTCACAGAACATTCTGTGAACTTCATGCACAAATTTTAATTCACTGTTTTAGTAAGATATTCTCAGAATGTCCTTGGAATGCTCCATTTACAACATTTGGCACTAAACAAAATATCTTGGGGATGTTTCCTGTTAGTTAGGAAACCTCTGAGGATGATGTTGGCTCAACATCTATGCAGGAAGAAAAGAAGTTTGCAGCTCTGTGTTCTCTTCTATCTCAACACAACACGACTCAACTTCACTCGCACAGTGACTTCTGTTTTAAACTCTGGCATGCTGTCAGAAGTGGTGGCATCATAAGATGAAGAGGACTGACAAACACTGCCTAAAAGGAACTCTTTCAATACTGGTGACTGTTGATGTCTTGCACTTGCTCTCATAAGCCTATCTGAGCGATTGTTCTGCTAATGTGCGTTTCACGTTGTCAGTCATAGTAATGTCATGCCTGTGTATGTCCCTGTTTTATTTGACTTCGACTTTCTGCAAGACGTTAGGACAACTTAGCTTCATATGCAGTTGAAAGTAGTTACGACGCAAAAATGTTTTGGTAGAAGCTGATACACAACCACGCATGACAAAATGATAATGTAATCAAGCATTAGCGTGTATGCTGCTGATTTACGTTTAGCAACAATGCTGCAGACTAAAAGCCCTACGGAGTCAGACACAAACAATCATTTGGAAGAAACAGCTTTTTTTTTTTTTTTTCCAGGGCACTGAGAGAAGAATAATCAAACACTGCGCCCGTTAATGAGACACTCTGAGCTCTTATCAGGGCTCTCGTCCATATGCTGATGGGCTTATCCGACACACCCCATAAAGTCGCCCTGTAGTATTCCCAGCAATCGCTGCCAATTGGATTGAGCTAATCTACCAGGCAGTTCTATCTGATAGCAGATTAGGAGATAGGAGACTGTATCTCCTTCATGTTCTTCACTCATTCCAGTCACGCACTGGGAAACCTTTTCTGCCACCTTTTTTCTCCTTTTTTTCCCTTCAAGCACTCAACAACCGTGCTCTCTGGATAAACACTTCGAGTATTTAAATTTCTTGAAGGGGGAAGCATGTTGAGAAATGCTACTCTTTTCTCTCTCTCTCTTTTTTTTTGATATACAGAACTCCCCCAGTGCTAGTGTCTCACATAGATAATACATGAATATTCATGAGTTTACATTACCATGGATGAATTATGGATGTCTCCTAATTATTTTTTTTACAGCATCTAATTAATTCATCAGCCCCTGTGTGAGAGACTCCCAATCAAATGCTCAGGCGCTAATGGTGTGCATTTGTTACAGAGGGGATAGGATTACAATGCCAGCCTGCCTGTGGTACAGATGTTCTGATCCTCATGCCCGGGAGACAGAGTTAGGGCAGAGAACTGGGAAACTGGAGATTTAGCGAGCAATTTTAAAACTCCTACCCTCAAGCTTTACCTGCGTAGAGTCCTGGTGTTTTAAATTTCTCTTCAAAAGGAACAGGAGGTGAAGAGCTATGCTGAAATTTCCTTCTCCCCATCATGATGCATTTTCATTAAGGCAACGTTGAGATATGGACTTTTTAAAACAAGACCATAACTCATGACTAGCTTGGCTCCTTGACTTTAATACTGTTAGAAATACCGTTTTCAACCCAAAGTAAAAACTATAGCTATCTGGAGAGGCTCATAAGTCTTATCCTTACACAAATAGGTCCCTCCCACTGGCAGCCTTTCATCAGTACTTTCCGACAACTAGGATGATGATGTAATGATATGATAAATAACACCATCTCCACCACCACTACAACCACTGGCAACAACAGCCGCCAACAACAACAACAACAAGAATAAAATGTATTATTATTATTATTACTATTATTATTATTATTATTTTTATTATTATCATCCCTGTAAAGCCTGACACATCAAATAATAGCCAGAAAATTTTTATTTTTTTAAACTGAAGTGTTTATTGGACCTTTTGACAAAATACAAAAAAAATGTAATCATTTACATATATGATATTTTTTTGATTCATTTGATTTGATTAATCAGGCCTTTATGGCAAATGGTTGATCACCACAATATTTACTTTAGAAACAAAAACATATATTGTTCATTGCATTTTGAACATTTGGAACGTTTCAGGGTTTTTTTTGTTTGTTTTTTTCAAACAAGAACTTTTTACAGCCTTTTTATTTCTCGTTATGGTAGGCTGTCCTCGTTCATTTCCCACAGCAGACATGTGAGAAGTGACTGCTTGTGCAGTGCTTACATCTCTGTCGGGTTTCCCATGTTGGGAAATGATCAATGCCACCCTTTTTCACATCAGGAGGCACACTAGTTTGGCCTTTTACTGGGGGGTGGGGGTGGGGGGTGGGGTGTTGCATCCAGTTCTGGAGAGGATAGTGGTCTGCCACATTTGATTTAACCCTTTACTGCACTTGTAAGAGAAGTGCCAACAGAACCCTGAAACCTGCACAAGGCCATGGGTTTCATCTGGGGCTCCAGCTTCCTCTGGTCTCTTCTGTAGAGGTTCCATGCATTAATGACTGCCACTGTGACAGTGTGCCACCAAATGTACATATACCATCTTCGGGATTTGAAGCTGAAGTTGTAAAGTGTGGACAGCACATCAAGGATGTCAACACCTCCCACGAACTTGTTGTATGTTTCAACAGTGTCTGGTCTGGGAACCATTATGTGTGTTTTGGATTTTTGATCTCAGCATTTGAATTGTCGCACTGGTTCGATGCCAGCGAATGAGGAAAGTAGGTTCACAGCTTTGTTGTCACACCATCTTGCAATGATGTTGTTTTTCTGGTTTACTCTAAAATCCATTGACTCTCTTTCCTTTTTCTTCAAATCTTTTTCATCAATCAAATTGCAGTCTTTTACCTTGTTCACTCAGACTGTGCCTATGCAGTGGATTCCTCTTTCTTTTAGTTTTTCTACCAGTGGAACTGATGTAAAGTTGTTGTTTGCAAAAACCTTGTGATTTTTTACCTGCTGGAAGGGTTGATGTCATTTTCGGGACAACATATCCAGTAACACCTACATCAGATTTCTCTTTGCCTGGATTTTCTGCACCTTGACAAATATCAAAATCATAAAGAAAGCCACTTTCTCCAGCACGTCCCCACACCTTGCCCTCAGTTTGTGAGGTTTTGCTGGTATATAGACACGTAGATGAGATTTTCCCTTGAATGGCACCATCATTTCATCAGCTGCATGACATTCTTCAGGAGGTATGCAAAGAAATTGTTCTCGTAATTTTTGCAACCATGGCCTGAGTTTCTGCAATTTATCTTCCTTTACATCATCAGACATATTGCGGTTGTCCTGAAAGTGAATCAGTGTCAGCAATTTCAGAAATCGATCTCAAAACATCTCATCACAAACTGGTAAGGTGAGGTAAGGTGTACTTTATTGTCCCGTAGGGAAACTAGTCTTGGGCTCCGAGCCACTGCATCACACAACACACTTATCAACAATGTCACAATGCACTTGCATACAATTACATACTACAGGTAACCCCTTCCCCAAAGCAAATTTCGCGCTGCAGTTGCACACAATGCTATTGGTTACTGTCACTCTACGCCATGCACGCACAGAAAACTGATTGGACAGGACTCAACCTTAGATTCTAAGTGGGTGGTTTGAAAACGGGGCGCGTCCTCGTACTGAGGAGAAACATTCCGAACAAACAAGCGAGAATCAACAACAAAAACTCCTATGCCCTGTAAACTTTTTTTTTTTTTAAGTCCTGTATCCTTTGTCCCGCATCCCTCATACTGAGATAATGTCCCGCATTTTCGCTGGTCGTTTGGTTTTTAACTGTCAGAAATAAAAAATATATGGATCCATTATTTTACCCGCCCGCACATGAGCATAGTTTCTAATCTATTTAATAGCGCTATGTCAAAAGCAGTAAAAATGCAACATAGGCGAGTTTTTTTAAAAGCTTTGCTTTCACCAAATGGCTGAGAGGAGAGCGTTGAGGGCGGTCATCAAGAGTCTGTGGCGGCCGTCAATCAAACTGTGCAGCTGTGGGGCCGACGAATTTCTTTGCTACGACACAAAAACCAAACTTAGTAAAACTTTACAGATATGAAGATAAACGCTGTCAGCCGACGTCATGGTCAAAAAGAAAGGAAAAAGTTCTTTTATCCCTTCTGACCATGCTTCTCATCCAATAGAGATTTTGGCTTGATATAAAGATTTGCACTGAAATTGTTTTATTTTATGTAATATTTTATTTTGAGCCTTATTTATTCTTATAGCTGGATTTGGTCAGGGGTTTAACTTGAAAGACTTGAGCTGTATGATGCCTGCTGCTTTGCTTAAGTACAGTTGCCTTTGATGGGCCTGTAATGGCCAATACATGTTGGATGTCTATCAATGCAAGTGTATACAAGTGTTTCTTATACAGTTAGACTGACATTATATCTAAGTTTTACATCATCTCTCAGCATTAGTAGCATGTCCCATATTGTCCCACACAAACTTACTACTTGTCCCCCATTTGGTCTGTTTGCATCTGGTCACCCTGTGCCTTTGACCCCAAGTAAAGGACAGTTGCATAACCATCAAATATGTAATAAATGAACCTCTCATTTAGACTTTTTTAAATTATGTTTTCAGTGTGTTTTTGTATGCTGCATTTGAAGTGTCCATTGTAATTTAGCTGCACGACAGAGCAATGACATTAAAGGCTACATGGGCCTACCACTGCTATATTATACACCATGCAACACCTAACAAGTTTGTGTGGTTATCAAAATATCGGCTAAATATTACATATAGGCTAACTGATAGAAAGTTACAGTGAGGAAGGGGGGCAGGCTTCTATACCCAGTCCCACCTAGACCACTGACTGTTATTAGCATTTGAAAGGCCAAGCCATCAGCTAACGACTGTGGTCACGCGGATGCCTGAAAACTGCCGTCTAACAGCTGTATTCGGACATTTGCGGGAGTTTTCAGGTCCGCATGACAAAGTTCTGCGGGCATCCGAATACCTCCGGAAAACAGCAGGTTTAGCGGAAGTATACTTTGTCCGGATATTTCCGAATACACCACTTTTCACGCAGTGTTGAACCCTCAGTTTGTGAGGTTTTGCTGGTATATAGACACGTAGATGAGATTTTCCCTTGAATGGCACCATCATTTCATCAGCTGCATGACATTCTTCAGGAGGTATGCAAAGAAATTGTTCTCGTAATTTTTGCAACCATGGCCTGAGTTTCTGCAATTTATCTTCCTTTACATCATCAGACATATTGCGGTTGTCCTGAAAGTGAATCAGTGTCAGCAATTTCAGAAATCGATCTCAAAACATCTCATCACAAACTGGTAAGGTGAGGTAAGGTGTACTTTATTGTCCCGTAGGGAAACTAGTCTTGGGCTCCGAGCCACTGCATCACACAACACACTTATCAACAATGTCACAATGCACTTGCATACAATTACATATATCATACATTCAAACTCATAAAAAAAGTGCTTAAGTTCACATGTTGAGTGTGAGACAGTAGTTCTTTAAAGTAGCGAACAGTAATGGCATAGAAAGAAAAATAAAAGACAGTAGTTTCAAATAACAAAACCAGATATGATCAGCAAGTGGTTCTTTAAAGTAGTAAAATCTAATAAAAAGACAGTAGTTTCAAAAAATAAAACCAGATATAAGAAAACCAGTGGTTCTTTGAAACAGTGGAGGTAATAAAAAGACAATAGTTCCAATGATAAGACAAAAAAAAAGACCTCATAGTACTCCTACTTGTTATTTAATATCTTATTTAATATCTTAATGAATTGTACAAGTTCAATCTGTACTTTGGCATCCTGAACTGTCAGCCTGAGGGCAACGCCTCACTTCTGGGTTAAGGACGTGTGTTGGGTCATTCAGAATCTTCTGTGCCTCCCTAAGCACAGATTTTTCATATAAAGACTGAAGACAGCGATGTTCTTTTTCCCCTATGATCTTTATGGCTGTTAGGAGGGTCCCTGCGCTAATGGGCTTATAGTCAGATATTGCCTTATTTACCTTTACATGCTAGACTCTGTTAGTTAAAAAGAAAAATATCATTTGATAATACAAGAATTTACATTCTGTCTCAATTTGTTTCAAATTTTTGGGGTGCACGGTGGTGCAGTGGGTAGCGCTGTCACCTTACAGCAAGAAAGTGGGTTCAAATCCCAGTTGGGTGACCAGGGTCCTTCCTGTGTGTAGTTTGCATGTTCTTCCTGTGTGGGTTTTCTCTGGGAGCTCTGGTTTCCTCACACAGTCCAAAGACATACAGGTCAGGCATATTGGAGATACTAAATTGCCCCTAGGTGCACGTGAATGTCTTTGTGTCTGCCCTGCAATGGACAGGCAGCCTGTGCAGGGTGTTTCCTTGCTTTTCGCCCAATGAATGCTGGGATAGGCTCAAGCACCCCCCGTGACCTAAATAATGACTGAGTGAGTGAGAGTGTTTCAGTTTTTCCAGTAATAAATGAGGCTGAACATTATTAAAAGCTGAACTAAAATCAATGAAAAGTAAACCTTAGTGTCCTCCAAGTGTTTAATGACTAAGTGGGTGATACTGCTGACTGCATCATCTGTGCTCCTTCCATGTCTATAAGCAAACTGCCAAGGGTCTAACTTTGAGTTTACCTCAGTTTTCAGTAAAGACACCATGTATTTCTCAAAACATTTCATCACAATTGAGGTCAATGCTACAGGCCTGTAACAACTGGGCCTCATTCACCAACTGTTCTCAAGAAGTTTCTTCTTAAAACCCACTTACACTGTTTTCACAAAGATTCTGACATTCATCAATGTTTACTTATTTGGGATTTGTTCTTAGGTAATACACTTACGCACATTTGCATGCTGACGTGTTTGTGCAAAATAATTGGTTATTGCATTTTCTTCAATTTTACAGTTGTATAATACTATAGGATTCAAATTTCAATAATATCCTTATATATCATATAATTAGTTTCATTATTTTACAAAGCATTGTGGTCCTTTAAAATAAATAAATACTAACACTAAATAAACACTAACACTTCAATTCACATTGGTTGTTACTTGTTACTTGGGAACCATGCCATCCAATAACCAGTGATTGATCACGCTGTTTATAAGCCCAAAGTAGGCCTAGTTCTTCACCCTAGGCTTACTCACTCAATGGCGTATTTACTGCTGCTTCAATATGTTGTTGACTGTGTAGATCTATTTGCAGAGGGTTATGAGTACCTCTTGGGACAGGCTACCAAAATAAGACAGGATGAGAAGTACTTCATTAATCCCAAGGGAAATTTGAGTGTCACAACAGCACCGTCCAGCACAAATCATACATAACAATAGAACAAAATAAACAAAATGGAAAGGTTGCATCTGTCTGTCTGCATTGTGCAGTAGGAAAAAGGTCGTGAGAAATAAAATCAGAATTGCGAGAAATAGTCGAAATTCCGAGAAATAAAGTCGGAGTTCCAAGGAATAAAGTTGCAATTAAGCAAACTTTTTTTTTAATGTGGCTGAAATGGGCTTCCTTAGATTTATGTGTGTGCACACGGCCCTGCAGTCTGATGACCTTTTATGAGGATTGGCAGGGCGTTTACCTATGCTAAGTAGAAACTACTGGCATGCGCTTTTGATTTACGAGGACAATGGGATTCACCATCATAAGAACAAAGATGTAAACAGTTCTGCAGTTTAAGAACACATCATGAATCTCATGTAGACTTTTTCTTAGGACCTTTCTCAAGAACAGATTTCAGAAAAAACATAAGAAGATATTGGTGAATGAGGCCCATTGTTGTCAACTGGGCAAGACTTCTTTGGAACTGCAGTGATAACAGTTTTTTTTCATTAGTGCAGGATCAGTGTAGTCGTCCAGTGAGCGCTTGAGGAGTGGACCCCAAGCTGGGCTAAGCTCTTCAGCGCAGGTTTTTAGGAAGCAGACAGAAATCCCATCCAGTCTACTGGATTTCTTAGTGCATAACTGACAGAACAGTGACTGCACCTTAAAGCTGTCCTCCTCAGGCCTTGTGCTCGTGTCGTCCTTAAGAGAGTCTAAAACAATATTGCACTTGTTGGAGAAATCATGGGTTTGGTGCGTGAGGTAAAAGTCATTCAGCTCATTAGCTTTCTGTAGGTCATCAGTGGTAGAGATATGTCTTTTACTTGGTTCCATATTGGTGATGGCTTTCACTGAATCCCAGAGTTTCTTAGAGTTCATAGTGGTGAAATGATCTTCAGTAATCTCCTTCTGTTGTCTTCTGGCCTCTTTTAACAGCTGGTTAAGCTCTTTTTGTATCATTTGTAGCCCAACCCGGTCCTTATTTCTAAATGTCCTTTTTAGTGAGTAAACTGTCCACATTGAAATTTATATAGCGCATTATCGTCTCTGTGGCCATGTCAGTGTCTGTATCATTAAAAATATTCCAGTCTGTGCACAGGAAACACCCTTTCAGTTTTATCCCCGGGGGGTGCTTTGTCTCCATCAACCAGTAGGCTCGTACATTGGGCATTTGTACTAACCCCATGTGCATACCCAGAGCCTGCTCAGTTTTTTTGGCAGTGGCGTTTACTGACTTTCCCCGTCGTTTCTGCACACTGTACAAGTTTGTTTGTTCTGCAATTTCTTGTAGCATTTCATCGGTAACAAACTGTTTGAAATGAATGTATGGTGTCCAGTTACACCTGTCTTCTGGGGCTTCCTCAACACGTTCATAAAATTCAACAGCTGGAGGTTCAAATTGTACTTTTTCTCCACCTGTATTCTTTCCTTTTCATTTTCACTTTGTCCCTTGCTGACTACTTTGTTGTTGTGTCCGTGTTGTTGTTGTTGTTGTTGTTGTTGTACTTCTGTACTTGCCTCAGTGCTCATCTGGTCTACACTTTCATCTTGCAGTACTGGGGCCTCTACTTCTGCACTAGTCTGGTCGACACTTTCATCTCACAAGTCTTCCTCATCACTACTATCTGAGCTTCCCTCAGTAACCGTTGCATTAGGAGTCCATTCCTCCTCCTCCTCATCATCCTCATCTTCCCCTAACTGCTCAATTTCATTTGAATTGCCACCTATAATCATACTGATGATATCTTCAACATCAAACTTTTTTGCCATCTAAAATTACACACAAAAACCAAGGAATTGTTTTAGTAAAAATCGATGAGAAAAAGACAATTATTAGCGAGTGAGCCATTGCAACATCCGAGTGATTATCATGAGAGCAGGTTGCATATATAAAAAGCACATAAATTGAATATATGTTAAGATATATGTTAAGATACATGTTAAGATGTTAAGATATATATTAATATGTTAAGATATATGTTAAGATGTATCTAAATATATGTTAAGATGATATTTCAATCTTTAATTAGTGTAATTAAATAATCAAAGCAGTG
Organism: Chanos chanos; assembly: GCF_902362185.1. Classification (NCBI taxonomy): domain Eukaryota; kingdom Metazoa; phylum Chordata; class Actinopteri; order Gonorynchiformes; family Chanidae; genus Chanos; species Chanos chanos. Next base: position 11,289,818 of record NC_044508.1, on the reverse strand, counting down.
TATAGGGCATTGTGTTAGTCATATTAATAACAATGTAGTTGTAGTTGTAATAATTAATGTAGTTGTTGGTGTAGGTGGTGGTGGAGATGGTGACATTGTTTAGTATAGGTTATTTATCGTATCATTACATCACCATCCCAGTTGTAGGACAGTACTAATGAAAGGCAGCCCATGAGAGGGACCTTACGGTTACAGTTATATTTGTGTAAGGATAAGACTTATGAACCTCTCCAGATAGCTATAGTTTTTACTTTGGGTTGAAAACAGTATTTCTAATAGTATTAAAGTCAAGGAGCCAAGCTAGTAATGAGTTATGGTCTTGTTTTAAAAAATCTATATTTCAACGTTGCCTTAATGAAAATGCATCATGATGGGGAGAAGGAAATTTCAGCATAGCTCTTCATCTCCTGATCCTCTTGAAGCGAAATTTAAAACACTCTACGTAGGTAAAGCTTGAGGGTAAGAGTTTTAAAATTGCTCGCTAAATCTCCAGTTCCCCAGTTCTCTGCCCTAACTCTGTGTCATAACATGTAATGGCTTGGGCCCTTGCAACAGGAGGGTTTCAACATGTATCAATAGGCCCAATATATCCATAAGGTGACTTCAGAGTTTTGATTGATATTGTCTAGTGCATCACTATTGGTGGGCAGTTTGATTCATTTTAGTTTTGATTCTTTTGCACTTCCATTTTGTTTCCTCACTCGTTTCTCCAGCTCACGGCACTCGCAGAAGCTATTAGCTGAATGCAAAAAGGCCCCGTACAAATCTAATGTTGATAAAATAATTACTCAAATTTTGCAGAATTTCAATAAAGCTATTTATTTCTTCTTTGCTAATGTTATATTTAAATTTCAAAATGGTAAAATAAATCAATGTGTCGATAAACGTGCATAGCCTGAAACACGTCACTTTAGCATCATGCAGTTATGTGCATATCCTTAAAGCTCTTTTTATTTATTTATTTCGAACAAACAGTGCTATCGTTTACTTGTTGAGAAAAAAAAGGTTTCTAACATCAAATTTTTAATCAGGTAACATTGACCAATACGTCGCATTTATTAGCTACACAAAAGTTTCTATTCTGACACACAAAGGCCAGCCTATGTGTCTTCCAGCCTCTTACTTCCTTGTTTCCAAACTGTCAAAGATTGTATCTGCTAGCTAGGTCTTATGGGATACTGGAATGGTGTGTCCACTGAAACGACAGAACGAGTCAGAAACATGAGTTCTCCGAGTTCGAACTCGTGCTTTCACACTTGGGTTTTCGAACTCAACCTTCCTGGCTACCGAGCTGCAGAAGGCTGATGGTCGAGACACCACAGCGGTTTAACTAAATTCAGGTCTTTTTGTTTGTTGTACAAAGATTAAAAATAATTACTTCACTGTGGGAAATGTAAACATTTGTTAATTTAGTAAGATAATTAGTCTATTTTCTTACAAGACGTTGCTGCGACCTATTTTTTGGGCGCATTAGTCTGCACTTTCTTGCTCTTTGTTGATTGTTATTAGCCCATTGCTGTGCGCACTGCGTAGTGATACCAAAGGTTTCCGACTGACTGCATGCAGTTGATTGGGAGTGGCTGAATTAGAAAAAAAAAAAAAGAACGACTCAGTTGTGCCGGTGAGCTGGTATGAACGACTCACTAAAAAGATTCGTACAAAAAGAAGGACTTGTTGGCAAACTGCACACCATTATGCATTACTCGTTATTCATAGCAATTGGATTTGGGGTCAAGGTTTGTTATAAATAATAAACACAATAAATGTCTACAATGTGGATCATATTTTACTTGTTTACTTGCTGTAACAGGCACTGCAGAAAGTGCAAAAATGAAAATGATATTGAAATTGCATATTCAATGGTTCAACATTGACATGAATTTGTACAATTTTGTGTAAATCTGTGTGCAATCTTGCACAGCCTAATACACAGAAAACACCTCCTCCCATGACACCCCCCCCTCCAATACCCCTCCTCTCCCTCTCTCTCTTTCACTCTCTCTCTCTCTCATACACACACACACACACACACACACACACACACAAATCGAGAAAACTGATCTTATAAATTATTGAGTGTGACCAAGTCTTGTGTTTGTATTTCCATTATTGTTTTATCCCTGTTTACAGTACTGTATGCACTAGATCATCAGTCTTTGCTGTTTTACAGACACAACCATGTTCACAGACATGAATATGTCCACAGACGTGACTACGTTTACAGACATGTGTATTGCATATCCATTATTGTTTTATCCATGTTTACAGTACTGTATGCACTAGATCATCAGTCTTAGTTGTGTCTGTGAAACAACAATGTTCAGAGACACGAATATGTTCACAGACATGGCTATGTTCAAGGCTTAGGTTGTGCTGACTGTTACTTAGAATGGATACAACAAGGGCATATCCATCACATCCTGTAAAGGTACTTTCCATAATGGAAGTGCTCACTTACGCTCTTAAATATCCCTCTACATGATGTATGGCAGTATGGGTATTTATTATTTGACATAGAACTTTCTGATTGGCTAAAACCAAAGACTGTGCTGATTTAAATCCAAAACAAATAATTAAATGATCATATGGATTAGTGTTTTGTGATTTATGAGAACTTTTAAACTCATGTAATCTGTATTCCTGTGACATATACAAGCGAAGTACACCAACAACATCCAAATCCAGGTTTGGATGTGTTGAATGAGAGAAAAAAAAAGTGCTATAGATTGAACGTATATCCTATGTTGAAAATATGTACAGACATGCTCAGGAGACTGTAAAATTTTTCAAAGAAAAGAACAATATTTAATTACTCTTGCATTTAAGAGCAACGCTGCAAGCATAGCATAAGCACTTGGTAATTTTCAAGTACTTACCATACTGTCATTGAAGGCTCAGTCGAAAGGAAAAGAAAATATTCTGAACAGACATACTGACTGTTTTGGGTACTTAAAAGTTTAAAAGTCAGTAATGATTGATTCAAATTCAAATCAAAGCAGAGGCCCTATCCTTTCTTCTAAGATGAATGCTCTAAATGATGCATATTGTTCTCAAGCAGATTTTGAGTTATAGTGTGGTTAAAAATATTGACTCAAATATATTGCCATGATTTTTTTGATTGCTACTTTCATAGTTATTGTTATCCAGAGAAAGGGCCTTAAGTTAAATTTAGAAGTGTAATAGGTTAACCCTTGATGGACTAGTGCATGTTAATTCCGAAACTCGTACCTTATGTGAGCTGCTTGATAATGATTTGTAAAATGCTAACTTGAGTGAATAAGTTAGCTCATTGAAGCTATCACACAAATGAATAATTTAACTTACTCCATGAATCATTGAGTCAGGAAAGTCAATTGATACTGAATAGTGAATCACCAGCCTTGATATTTTATGAATTACTGTCTTAGATTAGCAAACTCACTGCTAAAAGATGAGCAAAAGAGAACGCTTTAATAAGTGCTTGCTTAGATAAACTGGTTAGCGCTGGACTGAATACCATAGCTTGGGAAGCACAAGCTCACATCAGAAAATAACCTTATGAAGAGCTAGCATGTGAGTTGGTTGGCACTGGACTGTGAAACACTCACTCAGGTGTCTCTCTGTTTCAGTGGTCAGAGGCCGACCCCTCAACACAGTCCATTAGCCCCATGCTCGCTCTCTGATCTCTCCGCTAAAGCCTACAGTCACAGGTCACTGCCTATCTCTAATGACTGCTGCCCTGGGGGTCAAGTATCTATCCCACGCATACACATACGTCAACAAACACATCTCATCTCATGTTGTTCACACACACACACGCACACGCACACGCAAACACACACACACACACACACACACACATATGCACACACTCACTCACATACACACACAAACACACGCACACGCACACGCATACTCACACAGACACAGACACACACACACACACACTTCTCGCTGGTCAAACTTTCGTCTTATGTATTTTTTATAACATTGAAGCTAGGGGGAAGCCTGTTGGCAAGGACCAATCAATAACAAAAAACCTGGAAAGCAGCTGTGATGTGTATGGGAAATATCATTCAATAATTTTTCCCCCCAAAGCATGAATCTTCCTTCTCTCTTCTTAACTACAGCCAGAACTGAAGCTGACAGACCTGTGGAGATGGGAGATAAGTGTTGGTCACACACATTAATGCACACAGCACATTCATCCTCACTATAGAGTACTCTACAGATTTTCTAGGTTAAGCTTTTAAACATATTAATAGCAAAAAATGGTAGCATCAGTTCTTAAATGTACATAAATAGATATTGTGTATATTTCAGTATGTAAATATAAGGGAAATGAACCATCACAGAGAAAGAGAAAAAATTTTTGTTCTGTTGAATCATAACTCAATATAACTTTCTCCACCAACAATTAGGTTGAAACTGTTTACAGACAAGTTTTTGACATATACACAAACAGACATGTCATAATGGTAAGTTTTACAGACTAGTCCTATAATTAGAAGTGGCTTTATCCTCATGCCAGCTGACTGGCTTTTAATGGAACATGTCATAACTGAGAAAAGAAAAGGAGTTTGCGTAATACGCTGACTAAACGTTCTCTTATGGTAAATGAAAACAATGTATTTGAAATCATCTTTACCTCATACCTGAGGCGATTGGCCTCTTGCCCCTGAAATTATCATATTACATGTTGTTTGTTCAAAGTAAACCTCACATTGATGATGTAATATGTCTTAATAATGCGTGGCCAGTAAATAACATTATTTCTGTTTGGAATAATGAATTTAACTGAGCGTTCGGACAGGTCTTCTCAGAGGGCAGTTAATAAATTGTAATAAATGCCACATCTTTTTTTTTTTTTTTTTGAGTGAAAATGCAACACAATTATGTGATTTGCACCATAATTATGTTTTTGTCATGAAGGAATGTTTTCAGACTATATAATTTGTGAACACAATTAAAGCAAGGAGATGTACTCTGTCAACCTTATTTCAGTTAAACTAATGTATAGAGCTAAACATGTGCATATCTGATCAGTACATATTTGAAAACTCATCAGTTTCATAAATGCAGATGTCATGTCCTTTTAATGGTAGATAATCTTATTCAGTATTCTAAGATGTGCCTCAGCTACAATGAAATGCAAAAGCTGTGCAGCTTTATAGGGACTCTCTTTTTCCCAAGTTATTTTCTCCCTATCTGGCCACGTAGATCATTTGCTTTGAATTGATACATTTTCCTTTTTTTCTCTCTCTAGTTTCAGTTGAAGATTAAAATTGCCACCATAATCCTGCATAATTAGACATTTACATAAACCCACTTTGAGCTGTAAAAATAGAAACCCATCAACCCGAAACACTGACACGCTGACAATGAGAGCTCAACCTACGGTTCCCTCGGCTTAAAACTATAGCTAAACTAACCAAACAACTTCATAAGCACTCTGTTTGTTGTTATGTGTGTGTGTGTGTGTGTGTGTGTGTGTGTGTGTGTGTGTGTGTGTAGTTATTGCACTGTGATCCACAGTGTGATACCACCAGATAAAAGTCATGAAGTCAAGGTTCTTTTCTTGTGCCTGTCTGTTAGCCGGCAGAGGATTTGTCAGGCCCATGAATGACTGTGTCTGAGTCATTTTACAGAGCCATGCACAGACGTAACACACAATGCCTGAGTCTGACTGACAGTCATCCCCTCTCAGCTGTGAACAAAAGACCACAGACAATATTGTATTGTCTTTAGGACTGCATAAGGTCTCAATAGTAAAAGTAGTTTTCCAAGCGGGACCTTGCTGTTGATTACCTAAGAGCAAAGACAGTGTTCACAGGAAACAGAACATCAAACATTCTGATGACACTAAACATGTCAAAGATAAAATAAATAAATACTCTCATACCTTGGTGACGATGGCGGCTACATATTGCTCTTTTAAGGCACTATTTATGACATGACAACAGTACATTACCCTAATATGGTTTCTCAAACGAATGTAAATGACAGTCTTCACTGAGTTGCATTCTGGGTAAAATGGAGTTAAAAAAGCTATTGCAAACCTCCCTTAAAGTTAATTATAATATTATACGCAGTGTTACAATATTACTATTCCATTGGATAGTGCACTGTAAAAAAATTATGATGTATGAATTAGAGAGCTGCATTGGCAAGTGTTAAGTGTATTTTCCTTTGAAGAGTGTGACACCATAACATGGAGTATAATGGCTGAGGGACATGAATGCGCATTTTGTTGTTTTATGGGGATGCAGAGACACAGCCAAGCTCCGATAGCCTGGCCTTTTCATGTCGTCTCTATCACAAAACCCTGAGATTTCTTGCCTCTTATCACAGAGGCACTGAAGTGTTTGGATTTGCCTTGCAGGCAGAGATTTTCACGCTAGGGTTAAAGTACTCATCTCCACATCCACAGATCTAGAGAGAGATTCAATGGCCACCATGTTTCACAAGTGTGTGTGTGTGTGTGTGTGTGTGTGTGTGCGTGCGTGTGTGTGTGTGTGTGTGTGAGAGAGAGAGAGAGAGAGAAAGAGAGACTGACACAGAAAAAGTATGAGAGAATCTTCAGTTTTTGCAGGGCAGAGGTGAGTCACATACTCGACTCAAATTATACAAAAAGTCAATGATCAGTAACAATAGTGCTTCAGCATTAGACTCGTAAAACAAAGGGTTTAGGTTACTCTAGACCAAACCACCCAAATTCAATCTATCTTTGCAGGAAAGCCTATTGAGTAACTTTAGTGTAAAACCATAGCAAACAATGAGATAATTGCCAGCTTTAATAATGCATAGTTATATTAGCATATGTGCTATATTCAATTGCAAAGATATTACACAGTATATCTGTGGTATGTAAGCAGATTTTTCACACATTTTGCATAATTTGAAGCACACATACCTGTCAGAATTTTTGACTTACATATATAAAACGAACATAAACAGTACAGTCCAACAAAAATTACACCCCGCTGTCTCTCAGTCCCACACAGTGTTACAGTTTAATGGCATTAACGATTTCCACATGGTATTTTAGCCCGAAAGTCACTGTCGGTTACGTTGGATAAAATGGACTTATTTACGTTATGTTCAAGCACAAACAATGCTTCTACGTGTTATATATTACAGGAATATTGCTCATAGTCGTCTAGCTTAGGTTCATGCACTATCGCTAAACTGAAAAGTGACACAATCCTAGAAGCGGAAACAATGGTCAACCGGTGTGACCCCAGAAATTCAACATTGTATTATCTCATTTCTTTTTGTCCATGTGCTGCAGATCCTTTCCTGGCAACCTCAGGCCTTCTTTAATCTGAGCACACAACAAGAAGAAAAACAGCTCATGCCCTGTGACTCATTTTGTTTCTGCTGTTTGCCCGAAGGAAGAATGATTTGGCCTTTGTTCTGTGGTGAGTTTGTGGCTACTTTGAGAAGAGCTCTCTCTCCCTCTGTGAACTGGCACGGCCACTGCGGCTCAGACAACCTCTCCGCTGTGAAGCTTTATCCCTCAGGCCACATGCAACACGTCCAGTTTGATTATTTTATTTGAATGCAGCGCAAAATCTTGATTGAAAACATTTTTTGTTCTGCTTTGATATGCTGCGTGTCGCTTTTTTTTTTTTTTTTTTTTCTTTGTCCTGCGCTTGTTTAGCTTTTGGTCATATTTATCGAGGGGACCCGTTTTCAAATGTTTAATTCTTGCGTTGTTTCTCAACATTTGATCTTTGTACTCACCCAGTACGCTGGGTCTCCAGTGAGATTTCACAAGCAAGCACTATTGCCTTGTTTGAATATACAGTTGACTGATGCTGTGGACCTACTGCTTCATGCTAAAATTGACTCGTCCGTTTCAGAAAGTGTTTGAGATGCCAACTGGGAGATTCCCTATGACTTGTTCCCTCATTCCAAACCAATGGGGTAAAGCCCAGCCAAAATGCATCACTCACCAGTATTACAGCACTTACAATGAAATAAAGTCTAATCGCTGATTTTGAAAATGTGTAGGTGTGTTTGCGTTGTATTTTATAACCCAAAGTGCTGGAATGAAACACTTTATTCAAAGTCCCAGCACCACTCTGGGGAGTGTATTAAATAGAGCGGGCTTTTGTCTTTCCATTTCTGCCTGTAATAGGTAACAGTTTGTTGCATACGGAGGAAACTGATTTAGTGAATGCTGTAGAGTTTTGACTGGAGACAAGACCTCTGCCATCTGTTTGAACTTTGTTTCTTTTTTTTCTTTTTCTTTTTTTTAAATTGGTCTAGGGATCACTTTATCAACAGAGATGTACAACAAGGCAATTTAAAGTACAACACCATAAAAAGGCAATTTAACCTACAGCGCCATAAAAAGGCAATTTAACATACAACTTTTGAGTCAGTGCAGTTCTGGCCTATGGACATGCTCTATTATTTTCAGTCAGTCAGCTTAGGTCCACAATCAGCATAACAAAAACTTAAAATTCTGTCCTCAGCTTTTGTGATGGCAAACAGTCTATTGGCATGGATATCAAGATAGCATATACCACATGTCTGATTAAATAAAACTTCCACAAGATCCTCAGAAACACTACACTGAGTTCATCATTTCAACAAAAGGGCAAATGTGGCTTTTTTCCTTTTTATTGAGAGAGTTTCTTTAACCATGTGCCCTGACATATGAGTCACTGTCAAATTATTATCATATCTTGAAAAAAAAAGCTTTAGCGTCCATTTCTGTGGATTAGTCATCCTCAAAACACTGTAGATCTGCTAAACATTTAAAATAATCCTCTTTTTTTTTTTTTTAAACATCAGTGCACTCTAAGATTAGAACAAAACGAACTGTAATTTTAGTCAGGAAGACATGATAAAACCATTGGAGATGCTCTTCCATCATCAGACCTAATTGGTTGAACTGGGTGATCTCATTAGGTTGTCTGTGACTGCGTAGTACCATACAGATGACCACTATCTGAGTGAGTGGGACCAAACAGGGAAAAAGAAACAGACGGATGTTTTATGGAATTCTGTTTCCACAGCAACATACATTATGAATTCATAAATTTATGAAAATACAGGTGCAAGCAGCAACCCAAACTTAAAAAGGCTGCAATCTCAAATGTACGTAAAGATCGACAGTTTTAATAACAAATTCATTATAAGCATGATGTTCTGGCCCCTCATGTTCACCATCAAAAGCAGTCCATGGGCCTGATTTACTAGAATTTTCTAGTACTTTTCTAGAATTCCTTAATACTCAGGCTTTCCACAATATGGTGTCTGTACAAACTGTTGATGCAACTCAGTAACATGTCGACTTATCAAAAGAAGGAAAGGAATGTATTACAAGGTCAGTCGCCTGAGTTCGAAGATGACTGAAAAGTTAACCTAAATACTTGAAATACATATTGGCACACCACACATGATTTTGGCCAACACTGTTTTAAGTGGTAGCGGAGAGCACAGAAGTCTAACATGGAGAATACATACATGTTTGACTGCAGTTATAATATTTATGATGGCATTTAGGATGGTTAGATCCGCACTGTGTTTGTGCAAAACCAGGAAGGTGATCAGAGAGTCATGTATATTAACCAGAAAGCACAAGCACAAAAAAAAATGCCGCACACTAAAAGATTTAGCAAAACATGATGATGTTTGTTTCCTCATGCACTGAAAACCTAATGAACTATTCTATTATAAAACTCCTCACCATTATAGTGGTAAACTACCTGTGTGGAGCTGTGCTGAGGTGGTCAGACTGAGCTTTTGCGTGTGTAACGCGTGTCATTCTGTAGGCTGACTAGCATAGCAACCCGATGCCCTCGGTGGAAAGCATGTGGGCTGAAGCATGTTGCGTAATTTGATTCGCCGGCGCTGTATGAACATGTGTGTCATGTATGTAGTGTTACATATTTTAGTGGGATTTTAAAAAATCATAAAGGTTTTTTCCTCAACCAACAAAGACAGTTTTTACAGAATTGCACACACAATGTTTTATGTTATACTGATAATAACAACAACATAATTGCAACAATTACAACAACAACAACAAAAATGGTAAAAAAAATAAAAAAATAAAAAGAATGAAAATTGGTCATCAACTGATGAATTTACACCATGTTAAATGTTATGTAATAACTCATGAGATTACATCAGTATCAGACATCCATTATCTCTTGATTCATATCACACCTCTAAGGCCCTCTCTCTTTTATCAACCTAGAAAAACTTCACGATAGGAAGAAGTAACACACACACACACACACAAAAACAACCCACATCTGTGCACCAAAAATTCAATATGCATTGACAAAGTGTCATGTTTGGATGCTGAGTATTGACAGTGATGCAGCATAAAAGGATTCGCTCCAAAGGGGATTTCGAAGTCTCAAACAGCATTTGCCTGAAACAGCATGTCTGTGCAGATATGTCATATCAGAGTTTCAGACCAGGCAACCATATCTACACAGACTACATAGTGTGTACAATAAAAATGGTCATGTTTGTAACAACTTTTATGCTCCATGTAATCATTTCAAAATGCAAAATACTTGATGACGCACACTGAGCTCTGAAGTTTAGCCTGATTTGCTCTTTCACTATATACAGCCGATGTCGGTAACATAAGAAAGGAATTGAAATTTTTCATTTGAATTAAGAGAAATCGCGTGACCCATGTTTTAAGAAAGACAAAGAGGAAGCAGATTTGTATGCACATCTCACCAAGAATGAATTACGGAAATGAATAAAAGAAATTATTCTCATAAACACATTGGACACACGGGGAATTTCCGCGAAGTATCAAAAAAGACGGGTTGCTTAAATGATCGTTCAAGGCACTAAGAACTCTAAGTTTCAAAAAAGGCGCAACAATTCAGAAAAATTACAGCTTGATTACATTCTTTCTCACTGCACTTACTCTGTCGACCTCCCTTTCCCAATTGATATGACCTTTGCCTTTAAAAGTCTGTTGATTAGTCTACCACAAAGTACCAGAATGGTGGGAACAAATTTGGTTTGCCTGCCTTTTCTTTATTTTGACGTGACCAGCAGCTCGTAATTAGATATGGAGACCAGACCGTATCACGTATTTTTAGCTTCAAACGTACAGTCAGTTCATTAAGAGCCAAGTCACACTGGTCCATTTATGAATTAGTTGGGAGTCTGATCTGGTTCACAAAGCATTTATCATAAAGTCATTTCTGTACACTTTAAAATGGAGCAGAACAAACCTGATTTACTTATCTTCAAAAACTCACATTCTAGATGTCTGTTGGCATTTGCTTCTTATTTCTTACCTTCCTCTACAATTCCTAATTAGTTTCCTGTCACTTTCTCCTAATGCAAGGATGCTAAATGTCAGGGTCCTTCTTTCAAGACTTTAATATTTAACTGAATGTCATTTTAAAGATCAGAGTCACCTTCTAGGTAATAAGTAGAAGAATTAAATCTTGCTGTTTTCATATGTTTACTTGAATGCTTGCAAGATACACATGCACCAGATTTGGCTTTCTCAGAGTGGGTAATAAAGTGTTTTATATATATATATATATATATATATATATATATATATATATATATATATATATATATATATATATATACACATTACTAACTTCTGTCAAAGATGATAGTTGAGTAAAAGAATAAAAGAATGAAGGATGACTACAGACCAGACAGAGACTGGTTCTCTCTGTAAATCTGCTGCAGGGGTGTTATGAGACACATTGTTAAAAGAAAGTGGTTAGAAATAGCAGAAGTGGTGAATTAAAAAGTTAACTACAACTGGAAGTAAAAATACAAAATTTATACTCACTCATTATCTAAGCCACTTATCCTAATCAGGGTTGCTGGAGCCCAATCCCAGCGCACATAGGGCGAAAGACAGGGAGACACCCTGGACAGTTCACCAGTCCATTGCAGGGCAGGCACACAGACAAGCACACTAGGTAGCGTAACCGAACCTGCATGTCTTTGGACTGTGGGACACCCACACAGACACTGGGAGAACATGCAAACTCCAGGACCTTGGCCACCTGGCCAGGAATTGAACCCAAGACCTTTTTGGTGTGAGGCAACTACGCACTACCCACTGCACCACCGTGCCGCCTCAAAATGTATTCTAATAAAATAAAATATGAAAAATATTTCATTTCCCTTGTGCATGTGAGAAATGTTAGACATCCAAAAGGTGTTTAAATGACCTTCTGTTTTCTTCAACAAAGGTTTACTTTCAAGATATGCTCTCCTCAATCTGTTTTTGTTTTTTTTTTAAAATATAAGCTTTAAATAAATCATGAAGAAGCCCATATGTGATTGTTTGTTGTTCTGCCTCTTTCTTGTCCTGTTTACCAGATGGGATTCCTTAATTCTCTTTATTCTCCTAGTCTTCTTTGTCCTTTTTGTCACTGTGTTGTGTTTTCACAAGAAATTTCACAAGAAAGTTGCATCTGAAGTATGAAGCGACTCATGATGCCATAGCTGTCAATTTAATAATGTAATAACTACTAATAATCTAAAAAAATGTGTATTCAAAAGTGATAATGTAATACTTGAATACTTATAACTGTAACTTTAGCACTATTAGAACTGCACTTTTACAGTTAGACACACATGTGCGTGCACACACACACACACACATAAAGCTGTCTAGTATCTAAGATCAAATTCTTGAAGAAAAAAAAATAGCAGCTGCCTCATTATACACGCAGAAAAATATTCCCTCCATTGCTTAATATTTAATATATCCAAAATATTCTTATTCATTTCAATAGACTTCATGCATCCGTTTAACTCTGTGTCATTAAGTGAAAAGCTCATCAGTAGGATAAAGGAGAAGTCTTAAAGTAATGTGTTACTGATTACTGATAATGTTACTGACACTTGACACATAGTTAACATACAGTAAAATGACAGCAATTTTAATGTTGCATTATGTTTTACATTGATAATAGGTATGCCCTTCACATTAATATAGACTTGACAAAGAACTGAACACCGCTTAAGGTTATCCATACAGTGTTTTGTACCACACAGTCAGTTTTCATTGCAATTTGTTTGAAATTATTGGCAGTTTTTATATTATGAGTCGCTACAAGGTATGTACAGGTTGATAAATACAACGAACCACACATTCATTTTACACCAAATGTGATGGATATGGGGTTTTTTTTCTCTGAATTTACTGTTGTGCTAAATAAGATGATCAACCATCTTGCACCACTGCTTTATTTCTGAAAGTTTTGTAAACAGTGGGACAGGCATACCAGCCAAAAATTAATTAAGCACCATGTTTGAGACTCCCCCCCCTTTTTTTTGTCAAAATACAAAAGTTTCCATGGCGCGTTACAATTTTGGAGAAGGGACAAGACCATTGTCAGTATCAGATGAGTGAATCTGAGCCAAGGCACTGAAATCAGACCATACTGTGAAGACTGCAGAAAATCAAAATTGAAGCTGTGAGCAGATAGTTCTGTGATCTCGCTGAAAAAGAGATTACAGAAGAAACAGAAATTCTCCAGGGTTTATATAAGGTCAAGGAGGGAAGGACCTCCTGGAGCTTAGCAGCTGAGGGAGAGAGAACGTTCAGTGATTTTCAACAATTGCCTCATGACACTGAAAACCAAATCCTGAGTTGATTTTAATGATAGTGAATGGCATATTGGCCCACGTATGTTTCCAAAGCTTCTCCCATTGCATCTCTCTGATCTTCATTTCACTCTCTGGGGGCATGAGCCCCCCCCCCCCCCCCCCCCCCCAACACACACATACACACACGCACACACACACACACACACACACACGCACACATGCACACACTTACACACTCCCTGTCACTATCTTTTCCATCCATCAGTATTTAATCTAAGTTGACTATGGGTATTTTTTTCCATTCTCAATCATTGATATGAATGTGTATGAATACCTGAAGTCTTGCCAATGCCATCAGACCCAGTACAGTATTGAATTTGGAACCAGACAGTACATTTCATATTTCATATGCGCTTTGCCCTTGATCATGCGTACGTTTTTATTTTAATAAGAAACATTGCAGCTTGAGCACTTTTTGGCTCTGAATCTTTTTATCCTCATTCACCCTCATAAGAGGTCATTAACACCCTGTGACAACCCTCCCCCCCTCCCACAAACAAACAAACAAACAAACTATAGTGCTATAGTGCTCACACAAATTTATTTGTATTTTTTTCTTTTTAACACATCATAATCAGTGTCTTATGAGAGGCTGCATAGCCATGCTGCTTGAGCACTTTCTGGCTTTTTGTGTGATATCCTAATTTAGCCTCACAGCAGGTGACTAAAGCTTTTCCAAGCTAAAGCATTTCCAAATATATTTTAAAAAAAAAGTCACGAACATTTCACAAAGCTCCTGAAACACACAGTATATCTGTCCTCACACTGCAAATAAGTTTCACTGTGTGTTTAACAACTATTTTCAGGGTTACAGCTTACTTTTCTTTGTGACAAAAGATAAAATGTTTTCCTTTTAAAGTTTGTGTTCAAAAAACCCTTGTTCTGATGCATTAAAGCATTAAAATGAATGTCATAATTTAAAATATTGTACAACTGTTTATGAGTTGCTCTCCAGCAAACTGGGACTATAGGAACACAGAATACCAAATACCTCCAAATATTGGGTCCATATTTTTGCTCACCAGGTGTTTCCAAACATTATTTACAGAGTTTATTTGCTGCATATAGGTTATTTTCTTTGATCTATTCTTTTGTGTTGTTGCAGAGATACAGACTGTGTGCCCTTGCTGTTGTTTTCATGGGTGTATTTCTGTGTTCATGTGGTTGTGTGAGTGATGCTAATGTCTGTTTGTTTGACCAGCAGGGTCCCTGAGTATCATCACCAGACCTGAGCTTAATAAAACAATAAATCATCTATCGATGTTTTTCCCTTCGATGTGAGAGGCAGCGGTCTGCCCTACCACAAAACCAGTGTCTCTCATATATCATATTAATACCACAGCAGCTGCTCAGACATGCAGCTGTATGTGAGCGCGCGCATGTGTGTGTGTGTGTGTGTGTATGTGTGAATTGTGTGGATGCATGCATCCATGTGTGATCGAACAAAATGAGATTTGAGCGCTCACGTACGAGATAAGATGTGTACGTTTGTGTGTGTGCGTGTGCGTGTGCGTGTGTATCTGCATGCTACTGAATCACTTTCAATCAACTCTTAAAGATGAAACGTGATTATGTTTAAGGATTGCGAATTTTCAAACTGATCTGCTCATTGAGGGTTTGAGAAACTGCACATAAAATGTCATTTCTCTGTTCTGACATTTCCTTGTGTCCTACTGACTGGAGAACAGAGAGAAAACGTATTTGAGCTCACTGATGTCTGCGACTACTTCTTATAGAAGAAGACCAGGGCAGAAGCTAAAATGGATGTTTACACTATATCTCCCACCCTCTCTGTACCCCCCCCTCTCTCGCTCTCTCTCTCTCTCTCTCTCTCTCTCTCTCTCTCTCTCTTGCTTTCTCCCTTAGTTCTCATCCAGGCTGGAATTCCCTCATCCCCGTCCAGGCCCAGCTGTGGATAGAGAAATGGATTTGGGGAATCACAGGCCCAGTTTCTCCCTTTGTAGCTCTTTAATCTCGGCACTTCTGTTGGTGTCAGTGGCACGGGGACTCCGCCGGTGCCAGTGGAGTTTCTGTGGGCTTTAGCAGGGGTGAGGAGGGGAGCCAATCACATGCCTTGGGGTTTTGGGGAGGGAGGGGGTGGGGGGGGTGAGAAAAGGGTGGAGAGAATTCTTTTCATCTGCGCACGCTTGTCTACCAATGTCCTCAGGGCTGCTGGAGTATCCACAGATCACCTTCTCATTCCTCTATACTTTAAAAGTCCCCTCTCCCTCCCTCCCTCCCTCCCTCCCTCTCTCTCTCTCTCTCTCTCTCTCCATCTCTCCCCTCTCACTAGTTCACAAGGTTTCATGACCGGGCTTGATCTTAGAGAAAGATGCATGACTTTGATATACTGATCACATAAAGAGCAGAGAGGGGCTGAACAAAAGAAAAATTCTGGCTACAGACAGCTTTCCCTGATTATTGCAAACTGTAAAACCAAACTATAATTTACCAAACGAATCAAATAGCGCATACTCAAGTGTTACAAAGGACACCACAAACTCAGATACAGATTATTATTGATCATACTCTCTCAGTGCGTGCCTAACTATTTCAATGGCAGATTTTAAGTAAACACACTCTCACTCACTTACTCATTATCTAAGCCGCTTATCCTAATTAGGGTCGCGGGGTAAGTAAACACAGCATCGCTGAATTGTGTAACAGTATATCAAATTAATTGATTAATTATTTTAATTGAATTTCTTCTTCTTCTCCTTCTTCTTCTTCTTCTTCTTCTTCTTCCTCTTCTTCTTCTTCTTCTTCCTCTTCTTCTACTGCTTCTTCTTTACATTAATTAAAATGTCAGTA
Source organism: Chanos chanos (assembly GCF_902362185.1). Lineage (NCBI taxonomy): Eukaryota > Metazoa > Chordata > Actinopteri > Gonorynchiformes > Chanidae > Chanos > Chanos chanos. The sequence continues at coordinate 11,273,384 of NC_044508.1, read as the reverse complement.
CATTTGCTCTTGTGCACAATTCCCTTTAACCTGTACCTTGAACAATGACACAGAGAGAGCAGATCTATCTGAAACCACTTTGGGAATGGACTGCTTCCCAAATGAGACAGAGATCAGATAACTTTATGGATGGGAGTCTAAACTGCTGGATCCACAAGGTAGTTTGATCACGAGGTCGTTAAGTCACAAGCAGTCAGTATGGAAAACTTTGGTTGTAGATTCACATTTAAATGAAAGATGTCCTCACCTGAGAATACCAGAGAATAACCATTTTTAAATCCAATCAAAGACATCCCAACCCGGACACAAAGCACTGTTAAGTTCAAATTTATGGAGGTTTTTATGACTGGAAAAGAGGTATCAAGGTAAGCATCACTAAGCAAGCTAGCTAATGACAGTATATTGACAGCATTAAAATTGGTGGTGAGAGTGAGAGAAGTGAAAAAGACGTGAGGAGAACAGTGTATACACAAGATGAGAAGTCAAACACAATGGAGTAATGAACTGAAAAGACAGACTGTAAGAGTGGATGAAAACACAGGTCCAAGATAAGGTCAGATAATATTGAACAGTGGGAGAGAGGAGAGGACAGCTTCAAGAAGGATAAATTATGTGGAATTATCTTAAGGTTCAGTCTAGTTTTTAAACTGACAAGGATTCAGCGGGAAAAGACAAAGGGATTGAAAAATCAGGGGCAAACAGACAATTTACAGTCAATATTAGTTTTTAATAGATAACAGTTTGGATTGTCATTATATTAATCCTCTTTGCTGTAGTTGTATGGCATTTTCTGTACTGATTAGTGTGCTTGGTCACTGCCAGAGAGAACCAGTCAGGTTTTGCTTGGTAGCTGTCCTGCTGTGGGTGCCCACCCACTCATGTTGTCTATCAAAAAACTTCATTTTGCATTGATCCATGAAACAGTTTCAAGTAGCTGTGTGCACTTTAAATTATTTTGCTGTCAGCAGGTAGCAGGCGATATACTAACTGACTAAAAGTGACTAAGGGTAGTTATACAGTTCACAAAGTAATTTTCTTGCTGGTTCCATGCAACATGGCTTGTTTTCTGCCCTCCATCTGTTGTACCTTTTGTTTCCTCCATTTGGGGTAAGTAAGTGGCTCTCCACTTACCAAGAGGACACAGAGGATGTCGCTTTTGCTCTTGTCCAGCCCTCCCACACCTGAGTTAACTTACTGACTAATTATCAGGTATAAACTGAAGTCAATAGTATAATGGGTTCATATGGACTTTTGTCAGGTTTTACCGGGCAGTGATATGATCACAATTTCCTTCTTGTTTATTAATGAAATATGATTATTTATTGTTATCAAAGTTCTGAATCATGGTGATTTCTTTCATCATCATCGTCATCATCATCATCATCATCATCATCATCATCATCGTCATCATCGTTTTCATGTTCTTGTCAATATCGAGCCTAGTAGAACACGCCTAACCCTCACTGTTACAATTATTTCTGGAAAAGCTTTAAAAGGTCATGTTTACAATGCATTCAAAATTCATTCAGTAATGACCAGTCTTTTCATGAAAGAAAGTTCCACAGCTCTCCGAGCTGAAATGATGTTTGATCTATGTTAATACTTCATTTGGCCTCGTTTAGGGAAGGATACCCAGAAGGATAAGTAGAGTCTGTATTTATGGATAGAATTTCATTACTGATATTCCACAAATCTTCTCATATGTCTCTGTTGTACTTTCGTTTGTTTAATTTCCTCAGCTATGAAAGACTAAACAGTTACATGCAAGATGCTTGATATTTTATGAAAGGCAGCTCAGTGACATGACTATTAAATTGCCTTGTTTTACTGCTGAGTATTTTGTCTAAGGTGGTTTTTTTTTAAATTTAATTTAATATCATTGAATTGAATTGAAGTTGATTTAATTTAATTTTTTTTTTTTTGGAAGTAATGTTAGATTTCAGTTATGCTTTGTCAGTACAAACTTGGTCTATTGTATCATTTCAGTAATAACACAAGAGAAGACAGAGATTATTTCTTAGTTGTTTCAGTTGTTTTCAAATTAGATTTTTTTTCTCTAGAAATCTCGCTCTGTTATATATGCATATGTAAGTATTTGGAAAACTGTTCCACATTCTTACAGCTTCAACCTCAGTGTCTTGTTGTCTATACATCAATTCTACATGTCTTCCAAGTCCAGCTCAGCTGGGGAATAACGTTAATGACATCAGTTCAACAGCTGACATTGTGCAGAAATGACGTAAAGCAGAATTCTTCCAATGTGACTCAATTCCCAACGTGTTTTTTTTTTCAGTCGCACGGCAGAGAAGTGCTTCACCAGCAACCGATGAAAAAGCTCATTCACAAGATCGTGCGAAGAGCCAAAAATTGTTTCAAGTTGGCCCTAAAACAATCAAACTGTGGCGACTTTCAAATTCAAAGAGACTGGGAGAGGAGAGAGAGAGAGAGAGAGAGAGAGAGAGAGGGAGAGAGAGAGAGAGAGAGAGAGAGAGAGAGAGAGAGAGAGAGAGAGAGGGGACCAGAATCCCACAGGGTGGAACAGCCTTCCCATTAATTAACCGCACTGCCCAGTCTCACTCAGTCTCACACACTGCCAATCTGGCTCATTTGGAAGAGTTCTCGCTCCAAACGTAAATCCTTACTGCCCCTTCCCTTCAAAATTAGCCATGTTTAGCTGATTACGCCAGTCTCCTCTATGCTGTGGCCTCATTGCTTTCTCTCTCTCTCTCTCTCTCTCGCACTCTCTGTGAGTGTGTGTGTGTGTGTGTGTGTGTGTGTGTGTGTGTGTGGAATGGGCAATGGAAATGCTAATTTCCCAACACTTTTGGGATGGATGCATTCATTTGTGTGTGCCAAGGCAGCTGTCTTACAGAGCATGAGCTCAAACTGGGGGAGAGTTAGAAACATCTGCTCAAACCTTAAAAACTCATATTAAGGGCACTGTTAAAGAAGGAATGAGAGTGTGCTGAGGTAGATACAACACCAAACATAGCCAGAACCTACAGGGAGTATGGCAATAGACACATCTTTTTAAGAGCCTCTGGTCTTTTTTTCCCATGAACTGATCCTTTATTTTGACAACCACATTTGTGAGGAAATGGAGAGATTTTTTTTGATTAACAATGTGGTATAGTCTTGTGGAAGATTTGCAGTCATTTTAATGGGAACACTAGCATAATGAAAGTGAACAGGTTTCTAAGAATACTCCTGAAATTCCCACCATCATTTAAAGAGTTTGAACATAATAATTCTCTATATAATTCCCTGTAATTAGAGTATTATTTTTTTTCCTGTGGAAAAAGAACACTGCCTTCCTTGGAAGACCAAATCATCAGAACCTGAATTATCTCTTACTATTTTTGTTCTGTCTCTAATTTTGCATAGAGGAGCTTCAATAAGTCTGGAAAGCATGGGGTGAAGAAGACAGATTTAAATCACATTAAAATTAAACTTTGCTTCTCCTTTTTCTTTTTTTTTTTTTGGGTAAACCCAATTACATCTCTCACTTCAAATTAGGTCTATGGTATTTAGGCCTCTCTGAATTTGAAAGCAAGTGCTTGAAAGCCTGTTTCTGTTTTTTTTTTTTTTTTCTGTGTCAATAATTCCACTCAGAAACTTGAATCCCAGCGGTGGCCAACTCATCTTCAGGGAAAATGACACAATTTAGAGACTTAAGCAATAGCCATTTGAAGTGAAAATGGGCACAAAGCAGATAATGTTTGGTTGTTGTTCAGCTGTATTGATGTGCAATGCATCCGTAATTCTGCGCAAGAATCTTGGGGATGTTGAGATCCTCCACAAAGCAATGACCTGTGCCAATTTATCTTGCTGAAAAATTAATGTCATTAAGTCTGAGGTGTACACCAAATTGCAACAAAGGACTGGCCTCTCTAAAGACAAACACAGCTGGATGGGCCATATGCTGTGCATGTGAAATAGCCAAAAGGCTGAGCCACTTTCAAAAGTCATAAGGACATACACAAGTCCACAGAAGAACACCTTGACTGCAAAAGAATCAGGAGTTAATGAACAGAATGCAGTAACACAGACAGGTGCACACACACACACACACACAAGCACATGCACGCGCACACATGTACGCATACACACACACACTCACAAATGTGCTCTTTGGAAAGCATAATACAAACATTCCAGATCATAAGACTGTGAACTATGAATAATACTGCTCTGTATACAGTGAAGACCACAGCAAATTCAGTTTGAGTGTCTTTAGTCTACTTTATCAGCGGTATGTTCACAGCCTTGCGTGTTCTGGGATTAGAGGCAAATCATGTGATTTCAGATTGCAGCAACACAGCTGTGTTTTGAGAACTCTGAGACCACAGGAAGTAGTAACAGAAATTACACTATTCTTTTTTTTTTTTTGGGGAGTAGGTTGAACAAGGCTGTTACTGTTTGTGGACTTGCTGAAAGGCGATAAGACAAAGGTGTGGTGTGTGACATATCAGCAGTGCTGTTAAATGGACTGCTATCAAATTGTCACACTGTTCAAAAGTGGCTTTTAGAATCATCAGCTATTTGATATGTTTGTTCAAAGTGAAGCAAGCGATAATAGTCAGTGCGTGTGTGTGTGTGTGTGTGTGTGTGTGTGTGTGTGTGCGCGTGTGTGTGTGACTGGGACAATTCACACACTCACACACGCACACACACTTCACAAAAGTGGACGAAACAAACTTCAAAACCAGACTGTCCCGAGTTTTTGATCTCCCTCCTTCTCACTTGAGTGTTTTTGAGCTGAATTATCATTGTCATCATCCCAACCATAAGTCTGTTACATGTAAATGTATATGTGTGACTCAAGCTAAAAAGGGGGGAAAAAAGAGCTTTTGAACTATTAATAAGTGCATCAGACAAAATGCTTTTAGTTAAAGTCATTCATTATTTAGAATGTAAATAGGAGTGCATATAAGCGGTGGCACAGTTGCTTGGCTGGAATACCTCTCACAGCTCTTAAGGGAAAGGACTGTAACATTATGAGAAAAAGCCCCTCCCAACTAAGCCACTACATATGTATGTATACACTTGAATGTGTATGTACATATTCACCAATGACATAGAATGTAGACTTCTGAATTTGCTGGCAGACATGATCAATAGCTTCTGACATGCCGAGTAAAACTTTGTGATATATTTCATCAATGACAGTCTGTTGAGTGTGTTAATATATTTATTTATTGATGTTTAGAGAATCAGGCACAAGTACACTTCATTAAAGCCATTTCATTACAGTTAATAGGCTGTAAATGTTTACAAGCATTTAAAAACAATGAAGGGTTTTAACTTTAGATTAGATACTGCAAATAGACCTACAAGTGATGAATAAATATTTAATACATGTAGTTACAACAATAAAATGCACAACTTCACCGCTCTGTGTGCTGTAAGAGGATTAAAACACAACAAAAAATGTTATTTCATCCTTTAAAGATGCCTTTTTATATTTTGCAATCAAGAGATAGCACCTAAAAGATAAAATAAATCTTATTTACACGACACAACTCATTAACCGAAAAAAATGACACATGATTAACAAGAACGTGGCACTTGATGCTGAATTCCTTAATGAAAACAAATGATTTCGCTAACATGCAAAACAGCTTTGAGAACTCAGTGAAATCTTTATATCTTTTATAAATATGAAAAAGAAAAACACATCAGCAAATATGTCAGTCATTTTACTTTTGTTTTAAATTAATGTGAATTGTTCATTTGTTTTGAACATTTTGAAACACAACAAGGATGACTTTGCCAGTTCAGGTCAAACTATATGCAACTGGAAGGTCTTGTTACATAAGTGCTTGAATAAGGCAGTTCTTGAGGGTGAGGAAAATTGTTGCCATTAGTGACCACGGTGCTGCCTGCCTCTGTCACTCTCCGCAGCCATGTCTGCACTTTTCTACTCCTCTACAAAGACCATTATCTTGCTCATTCTTATGGCTTTGACCCTCATCTACGCAAAACTGCATGGTTCCAGCAGACAGCCAAGCAGCTGAAGATAGAAAGGTAAAAGGCCTCCTCTAGTCAAGTGGAAAATTATGAATCAAAGACCTTTTGGAGCACGTGTTTCACAGTACCACAGGGGATGTGTCACAGCTGGACACTGTGACAACTTGTGAGGAGTCGCAGTGATCACAGGTGAGCTTTTAGCTTATACACAGTATTTATATGCCTATGAAAAAAAAAAGATTTAAATACTAATTATGTTCCAGTAATTTTCTTTGTAAACACTCTTCAGGACAAAAAATAGAGTAGTAGTCCTCAGCAAAACCTCTTCCTTTTAAGGGCAGCTTGGCTACAGCAGATGCTTGTTTACTCTCACTGGAGCAAGCACAATGAAGATCCAACTTTTGCTGACAGTACAACACAAGACACAAGAAATCAGGCTGTCACAATGCTGGGATCGAACAACAATTCATGTCCCTGGTCAAAGGATGTGATGGGGAGACTAAATATTCCCTTGTCCCCTGGAAGCAGGCCTTTTGCATTCCGCTCTGCATTTCTGGCCTATGTGTGTGTCTTCCTTTGGCAGCTGGTGATGGACAGCAGCCTGGTGCCAATCTGTCACAAGTGAAAGGAGAGAGTAGCCTTACCATTTAAAACCAAGAGAGCAACACTTGGATTGCTACACTGAGGTGAATCTGAAAGTGTGGAAACAGAGGAGCATTAATGTAACTGAAAAAAAAAAAAAAAAAACTTTCCCTTGAACCTTTCAACGAGCATTGACAACCTGAAGACTCACAGCTGGTATACTAAGAGAACAAAAGAAAAAATAACATTTCTTTTTGCTCCATTCCTTTCCCAAGAGCCTATACTGAGAAGGCACCACTGATGTGGCATAATTGTTAGGGTGTGGCGAATGGGAAGGGTGGGGAGTGTGTGTGTGTGTGTGTGTGTGTGTGTGTGGGGGGGGGGGGGGGGGTTGTCAGCTGGTTCTAAAGGAAGAGAACTGATGGTATTCAGTGGTTGAAAGCGAAGCTGCCTGTCTCCTATTTGACACCTTGTCACAGATAGGACACTCATGCCTCTGCTTCAGTCAACTTTTAATCTGATGCTGCCACCGCCACACTACAGAACAATTTCAAGACTTTTCACTAAGCCTTTTGTTAGTGAAGGTTTCAAAACAGCTGCCTGGAGATGATAAGAGAACTGTGCTGAACGCAAAGGCGCTGGGAACTCTTAGAATGCTGAATCAACAGAAATAACTCTTGCTACAAGCTGTATCTGTTAGATTGGCTTTGGGGGAAGACACAGCCGAATTAATTTTCTCCTCTTTGGAATTTAATCCGAACGTTATTTCGACTTGAAACTGTGGAAATGCGAGGACTTTAAGACTCTGAGACTTCAACATAAAACAAACAACTGGAGTGTATGTTTTAGGATTATGGGCATCATGAATGATGTAATTTCAATGTGATGTGTTTCTATGAATCTTAATGTGGATGTTGTGTCTAGCTGTACTCACCGGCTCTCTCATACCAAACATGAGATGAGAGTAGATTATTGATGCAGCAGACTCCACACACAATCAATATGGGTAATGGATGGATGACCTTGAGACAGAGCACTTTCACATTTTCAGAAAATACACCTACTTGCTGACAGTGATTCAAAAAACAACCATACTTGTAAAATTCAAACTTAACATTGCAGGAGAACATCATTTTTCATTTTCTGACGTTTTCTTGAATCTGTCTATTATCTCCGAACTACAATGTCAATTTATGCCTGACTTGAGGTCCCTAAACATTATTATGCTACGAAAAACTATTATTGTTGCTGAAAGATCTAGAACTGCACTGTACTCTTCAGTCATTTGATTGTTCTTAATATTCATCATTCATAATTTGTTCAGTCATAATGTTACGGCCAGCCCAGCACTTTGTTAAAAAAAGGAAGCTGTGTTACAATATTAACCCATCATTTTTCATGTTGTCCAAATATTTAAGAATAATGAGGCGCTATTTAGAGATAACAGCCAATGCTGTCAGTAATCTAAAATGATTTTCACCTCAGCTGTTGTTTTGGTGTTGTCATTACCGGCCTTCTTCGTTTGGACCATAACAGTCTCACTTACAGACTTGTGGTTAGATTCATTCTCACATCTACAAAGAAATTTGATCATCTTCAATGCATTAATGGAGTCCAATCAAACTTGATATTCACAAAATGCATTACGGCAGTCTAAATGAGTTGGCTGTGTTTATTGTCATTACTGTGTAATGATTTCAATGGAGCGTACAGCTGAGATGAGAAGAAAGATTTTCTTCCTTTTTCTTCTTTTTTTTTTCCTCTTGTAATTCTCTGGTGTTTTGTTGAAGAACGCTCAGCATTACCTGTATCTCAGATTCCCTGATGACCTCAATTACAATTTTGTTTTTTAATTATGTGAAGCTTGGCAGGAGGTTAATGAACCATGGGAATTATAGTTTGTTCTAGTACCAAAAATAATCTCTTCCAATAAAATTACACTAAAATACTAACCTCTTCTTTTGTTCATATGATTTTCAGAATCAAATCTGCTGAATTTATGAACAACCACACTTTTTTATCGAGATCCGAATAGACATAGACATCTGAACTTTTAGGTTCAGATGTTATTGTGAATCAAAGCTAAAAGTGCTTTATCACATGGTGCATTTTATCATAAATACATTACAATCAATACATTTGATTTTTCTCGACTGTTTCATTTCTTACCATCATTTCTTCCTCATGGCATGGCTATTATGGAGGATACTTATGTGTTTGCTCTTGAACATTTTCAAGTTTGTCTTGTAGGTCATTCCAGGATTCCTGAGGGAGAAGCTAGAAATATCAGCCCAGGGTGGAAAATTTCACTGTCTGTTGTGTGATCTGTTTACTATAAGACCATTTTCTGTCTGTGATGTAAAGCCTATTCCTCACGCAGTTGATTCAAGGTCTCTCTGCATCTATGGAAATTTATCCTCCTCACATACATTTTCCATGCATGACCGTAACAGTGACATGTGACCTCTGCGAAATTTACTCAAAGAGGTATTTTTTATGTTACATATTAGTTATTCAGTGGCATTTGTCAGTCGCTGACCCTCTGTCTCTCTTTCCTGATTCCACTCTCTGTCGCTTTGTAATGAATATGAACTCACACAACAAGGACAAGTTCAAAATGCTCATCTGCATCCAGTTGTGAGGTGTGCTGATGTAACACTGATGTTGTTATTTTATTTAGTTGCTCATAGGTCTGAAAATATAAAGAGTAGTATTGTTTGTACCACATTTTTACATGCCAGTCTTATTTTTGTTGCCCTGGGGTTCATTCTATGAAGTACTGAATTATCTGCAAATGCTTGTTTTCCTGTTTTTTTCCTCCCTTGTTTTGATTGGCCAGAGGGTGTTTTCTTTCATTTGCTATGCATTGCAGGTTCTTTTGCAGAAATTGGTGGCTAGTTAGTTTTCTTTCTTTTTTCTTTTAATGCCACTTTTTCATTTTCATTTTTCACCTTTGTCTGTGTGTTTTTTTGGTTTTTTTTTACATTTTATCCTTAGTCTTTTCAAACTGGCAACAGACGTTTACAAAATTGTATCTCCTCACTGTCACCTGATTTGTTCAGAATAACTGTATTGCAGTTTTAGAGTCTGACCAGTAGGGGTGCACATCACCAAAAGCCTTTACTGTGTACATTTTAAAAGCCATGGTGAAACTGCTTAAACCTCCTGCTTTGAATTGTAATTAGAGAATCCTGTGGTTATGCTGCTGAATCTACTCAAATTGTCAGTTTTTGGATACCCAGCTGGGGCACTGATGCAAACCTCTTGCACTTTTAAAGATTACAAGCACTCTGTGTTATCTGGAAAGTGGTGGTAATATCCTTTGATGGATGTTGCCAACCTCCAATGAAGCTGCCTATAATCCCTAAATCATTTTAACCTGAAACGATTTGAAAAGCTTAGCAAGGAGAATTGCTCACTTGGATAACTGCACTACTGGTTGCTCTGCATGTATACGCACGAGGTTAAATGATGTGTGCCCAGTTCCACAGCTGATCTGCTGATTTGATAACTTTGAAATTCTCCTTCTACAGAGAGGAGTTAGGTAAGGTAAGTCTGTTAGTTAGGTAAATTTGATAACCTCGATAACTTTGATAAATTTGATAACTTTGAAATTCTCCTTCTACAGAGAGGAGTTAGGTAAGGTAAGTCTGTTAGTTAGGTAAATTTGTTTGGTTAGGTTTGGACTCTTCACGGTCTGAAAATCTGTATTTTCATGAGTTGTGTCTTAAAATGATGTAATGGCCATCTTGTTAGCGCCTGGTCCTGTAGGTTATCCATATCAGATCGTGAAAATCGTGCCAAAATGAACAAGGTTGTAAAGTTAAAGTTATAAATGCTAAATCCACCCCTAAACCAGCCTTTCCTTATCCGTGTGTAATTTTATACATCCCTGTTTGCAGCATTTTGCTCCAATAATAGACACTAGTTTTGTACATGTAATTTCACCTGTCAAAGTTCTCATGAAGGAGGAAAAAATGAGCCCAGAGTGTTATAATAAAACACTGACCGCAGCCTCAATTATCTTTCTGTTTGCCATTTGTCAACGGGATTTCACCACCTCTCATGTTCATTTTCCTGACAGTATTTCTGTGAGAGCTCAGGGAGACAGTTATTGATGACTGATTCTAAAGAGGGTGGCATTCACTTAATTTCTTGAAATGTCGTTTTTGGTCAGTCATTTTGATAAACCTCACTGTCTGGCTTCTGGTGGTGTTGATTGGTTAACTGTGGCACAGCGCCATGACCTTGTCTGTGTGGCTTAATGACTCTGGCTATCTGTAGCCTATGTCTGCTCCTCCTCCTACTGAGTTAAAGGTCATAGTCAGAGAGGTAAACACAGACACACAATTAACTCATCCTGCTGCTGTTCACTCAAACACATTCAAAACCTTAGACAGCCAGTTCCCTCATAATTCTATTCAGCCCCAATCTTTCTTATTACAGTTATATAATTGTGTCAATCACTGCGTTTTGTGGCATGTCCTTTATATGTTAATTATATGTTTTAAAATGTCTGATCATTTGAATGTTGGTTGCTTGTTAGGTTGAAGAAAAATTCTTCACTTTAGATGCTAAATACACATAAGAGGTTAGTATGGTAAAATGAAGTAAACTGAACAAAGTATCATTTTGTGACATATTTTGATAATCCCATTGTATCTTGGGTATGACAGAGTAAAGGAAATGGTTTGTGATTAAATTTCAATATTTGCCTAAATGTGCATGACAAACTTTTTTTTCGCCCTCTTCCTCTTAATTTATTCTTCTCCTGCAGAAGCCTGGAATCGGACTATTTATGGCTCGGTTTTGTGTATGCATTAAAGCTTTCTCAATTTTTGGGGCCAGCTCACCCAATTATTCTGTGTCACTGTCTCGCCAGGGAGAATATTCATGCTTCTGTTGTAATGGTGCTCATTTGAGGATGATCAGTTAGTCACGGTTGTGGTGTGAAGGAGCCAGGGTTCCCAAGAGCATTGGACCTAATGACAGAGAGGCCTTCAAGCCTCTCGGGGAACATCACATATTAAATGTGCCTAATGACTCCATACTCACGATGCTATTACAGTTAATATTGAAAGCTCTGCTAGGAAAAAAAAAGCATAGATCTACGAAGCCCATAGGATCTCATCAAGGCAGTAACAGTTTTCAGAAAACTACTGAGCAGTCTCTCATTTCCAGAGGATTTACATTTCAGTCTATGGTGAATCTTGATTTATGGTACCGGCAATGTATTATTACATGGTTTCGTACAATGTAATAGTCAAATTGGTGTATAATTACAGTGTAATTACAGCACAGTTACGCATTTACAATGTTGTTATTGTGTAAATATGTAAACATAAACAGTGCTAATAATTACTTGATCATAAAGTAGGTTGAGTGGTAATAAAGTGGAGCTGGGGCATTCCAGTGGCACCATGTGTAGCTTTTATCTATATTACATCACTTAATAAGACTGTTGGAAAAATGTACCTCAATGTCAGAGCATCTGATATGAGTATAAAACTTCTCTCTTTTTGTGGCCATTTTATGATCAGTATCAACATCCAAGAAACAGCTGAAGCAAAGAATTTGCTCTTAGGTGCAATTCACAAGAAACATGCAACATTGATGTCACTGTTTAGTCATGCCTTTCATATAAATCTCACTGCTTGTAAAATAAATGTAGTTTAATAAGGGACTTAATTGCCTGGCAATTAAGAGGCACAAGTCATACACATTCATTTTGTTGCTAATTCCTTCTGTGGCAATTTGGCCCTAATTTCCCACGTAGACACTGATCAACAGTATCATTGCAAATAAGCCAACGTTACAGCATTACATAGCATTTAAAGGCTACTTATGCATGTGGGTAATATTGCTAATGGACAGTAGGGGATCTCTCATAAATATTTTGACTGACTGGACATGGAAGGTGAACAACGGGATCCTGCTCACAGCCCAAACAATGTATATCTGACATATCAGCTGACTTGGATAATTTGAAACTTGACTCAAAACCATTCACCACAGGTATTTCTTCCACCATTTTCACTGCATTGATATATTTTGTGTCGAGATATTGCATCTGTCAAATACTGTCCCATTTGTCCTCCATGTAGCCTCATTCCCACAGTAACCCACAAGCCCTAAAGTGTCGTGTTAAGTTCTCCAGTGTCCAGTAACTCCCACAATGTTAAAATGTCCTTCATTGTCCCATAGCTCTAATGGTGACTTACTAGTTCTCCAGCATTTCCTCAGTCTTTCAGTAACCCATTGGTAACACTTTTTCTCCAGGGTAATAATAAGCCCTCCAGTATTCTATTAGCTGTCTGACAGGCCTCTGTCTCTACCTCCATGTCTCCTGGTCAGTCAGAGACCAGTTTGAACTGATTTTCTAATCACACTGTTACCTAATTAGTGTTTGCATCTGTCCTCAGTTTGTCCTCCTCTGTTTTTTTCCTGTGTGCCCTTGCAAAGTCTTTCACTTGCCGATAATACTGAGCTGGCCCTTGTTAGCCTTGTTCCTTGTTAGCCTTATTCCCTGTTAGCCTCCTTGTTCTCCCTTTTAGCACCCATGTTTCCTGTTACCCTTCCTGTGTATTGATCTTACTTTGTTACAAAGCTTTAGATTTTGCTTAGCCCCCCAGTAATCTGTATTTTCTGTACAGGACCCTGCTTGATTATTGACTTCGTATTTGGATTATAATTTGATTTGGATTAAAGATTTGCCTGCACACTCAAAAATTCATGACACTGTCTCACAAGTGCCCAGCAAGTCCTCCAGTATCTTATTTACTTGTATTCTGTCAGGTCTGTAGTGTTCTGGATGTCCAAAGTGTTTCCACAGTTGTCACAACAGCATGTATTATGGTATAGGGAAAGAACTGAGAGCTTCTGAAGTCCATAGCAGGGGCGCACTGAAAACAATAATTCAAGCCGGGAATTTGACTCTGTCCCAGGCCATCCTGTTCACACAAACCACCAAACCGCTAATTCTGTAGGCTAACAACACTGGTCCGTTTTACTATTATGTATCACTTTGCTTTACAGATGTTCTGATGCAATCGTTGATTACACCAAGGCGAACTTAATTCATGCGAATGCAACTTAACCCAGTGAGAATCACAGCTGTGCTATATTAAGTATAACAGCACTCCCTCTCGTCTGATGTTGCTTAAATGATTGCTATGTTGCACTCATTGCTATGATATAATTCCTCCACGAAGATGTAAGACGTGCAAACTGTGTAGCTGCTGTGTCTGACTATTATTAGTTACTTAGGTCGCCATGCTGGATATGCCGTGTGTGTGTGTTTTAGCTACTGTTTTTGACTGACCTAGTCCCTTACTGGCAAACATGTCACTCATTTTGCAGCATTTAGCTGCGTCTGTGGCAAGGGCCTTTCTCCTTTTCTTCTGACTATGACGACCGTCCATTTTGCCAGGCGACTTGTCTGAAATGCTCTTGGTGGAGAAGCACTGTGGCGCGAGTGAGAGTCGTGCCTGATGCATGGATTCTGAGAGGTCCGTCAACTCATTCCTGCTTGTTATATTATTGCTGGTCAAGTTGACTGTTCACGGCAGGCCAAAACAATCCTCAGGCCACCGTGAAATGGTGGTCCATCCCGGCGCTCCTGACAGACTGTGTGTGCGTGGTCCATAGTATTCTTTGAGGGAGCAAGGCATGTCTTACAATTAAAATTTCACTTAACTACTGACTGTACATTATTAAATAGTAAATTGAAGGATGAGCATATGACTGTCAGAGTTCTGGGATAGGTGAAAGCCAGAACTTAACTTCTGGCCAGAATTTCAAAACTGATTCAGGGTGAGCACGAGCAACTGTCAAATGTCAGTTTGACTATGTAGGTGCCTCTCGGTTCAGTGGTCTGTCCAAGCTCCTGAAGAAAAGCTCTAGGTCTCCTAGAAATAAGCTATTGCTCAAACTAAACCCCCAAACCCATGTTGGTAGGAAATATTTTCAGGTTCTTGTCTACCAGGATGCCACAAATATGTCAGAAACAATTCACATATAATATTTGCAGTTACATGGTCATTTTGCAAACATGAGGGACATTCAGGAACAGATAGTCCAAGGATTTCACTTTGAATGTATTTATATAATATAAATATCTAAAAGCACTGCAGCGTACCTTTTTTGCCCTGAGGCTTCAGAATTAAGTACACAGCCAAATCAAATTAAGTTCAGCACAGCTCTTATCAGCCTCAGAAGGAAAGCAAAGAAATGGATGTTGGTAGCTGTAACGGTTACAGTTGCTGTTCTTGCGTGAGATCTGAAATCTGTCATTATCATCTGTGCTTCTTTTAATAACTTTAGCATAAATGATACTATATTTGAGCTGTTGTTACTTATTGCTGTCACGAATGCTTCGGGAGGTTGGATATATGTGCAAGCCTTTAGGGTTTTATCAAACGGGCTGGGAATTACAGAATTTACGAACAGAAATGGGTTACTGGCAGACAGAAAGATTAGACTTAGGCAAAATAACAAAAGCAGGACACAGGAAGAGATACAGCCACGGATATAGATTAGAAATCTAACTTACAGATTAACTGGCTCAGAATCGCCAAAGAGTAAGACAAGACTTTGCTTCTGTTGGAACAGAGGGAGTATATATACACGGAGAACACCAGGGTTAATGAACTCAGGAGAGCTACACAGCATGATTGGATAACTGACAGATTAAACCAGACAAAGAGCACAGACTGGCCTTTGGAGGTGGGAAGTGAGGACAGAGGCGTAACAGTTGTTTATTGCACTTCACCAAACTTGCCTTTACCATCTGACTATGGGAACCATAATAGAAATAACCCTTATCAATATTAAAATGAAGAAACTGGTAATTGTCTCTTTGTCCCTGGCTAATTGTAAATGGACTAAATGGGCATTCATCTGTATTATTATCTAATTAATTTACAAACCACTCAGATACACTGATAACTTTCAAGACTGCCCGCACTTGTGAGGATGGAGTGTCTAAATACCCCAGTGGTGGTGAATTCATACTTGACAATTACCTGTCCCCAAATGCTCTCTCCCAGTCTAAAACGTGGTTGTATAATGAGCTGAATGGACAACACTGGAAAATGCGTGATGCTTCTCTTACTGTGAATCAAATTATGAGCTCTGTTTCCAAGAAAAACAAAATTCCACCCAAAGAATTTCTAATCTGACTAATAAGTGTAAAATGATGTTAATGTATCTGGGTGACAACAGTTCTAAATATTGAAATGTTGGCTGCTTTTGTATGAGGGGACTATAATCATGTTAGATTTTAAAATAACATCATATGTGTCCCATACAGCCTGAAGACTCAGCTCTACAAAGCTAATCTAGATACCATGGAGGTTCTTTAAAAGCACTGGACATATTCTAGAAATATAAAGAAATTTCTACTGATTAAGGTTATACAGAAGCTCTAAAAGCTTTGAGGCAATCTGGCTGTGACCATAGCAACAACAGATGAGGTCACCAAGGGTACAAGGTCATATTTGGATTAGGTTTCATTTGTTCAGTGTATGAGGAAGGCAGTGCTATTTAGTTAATCATTCATTTATTCAGACACTGAACTTGGCATAACCCTCTGGCCCATATTACTCTCTTAAAAGTGTTATGAAACAGGCGTACATAATTTTTTTTTTTTTTTTGCCACACAGCTATAATACTGTCTTCACCAATAGATAGAGCATAGTATTCCAGGCTAATAAAAATGGATAGAAATGGGAAAGGAAATCCAAAATCAGTGCTAAGCATACGGTTTACATAGATATATAGTTTTATTCGAGAATTAACTGAAGTCATGGCTTTTTTTTCCTTTTCAAATGTATTAGTAAAGAGTTACATTTAACTATATTACATGCTTATCCTTCTCTGTGGTACATAGTGAGGTTATGCACTATGCACTATAGTACATCACCTATCTTGCAAATATTTGTTTTCTTCTTTCTCCTTGCACTAAACCGATTTGAACATAGTTAACACCCAGAATGCTTTGTGGGGTTTTTTTTTCCTATATGTAAAAAGCCATACAATTGAATTAGCAGCACATGGTTAGTACATGGCCTCCATCCACAGAGCTGAATTTGATAATGTGAGACATGCAAATGCTTCATGGCTCTCATATTCCTAGTATAACATTCGGCTTACAGTAAATTTCAGTTATAACCTCTGACTATTAGAATATCTCAGTGATAATGGGCGTAACATTGTGTTTTTGTTTTTGTCGTTGCTCTATGGATTTGCAAACATTCCTATCTTCTCTAATTTCATTTTTCATTCTCAGCTTTCAAAGAGAAGCATCTTGCCTCAATGTCTGAATCTTATCTTTAATATCTCTGTCGTTTGTTTTTTGAGTATCACTTTAGTACATTTTATCATGCAATAAAGGTATACTGGAAAAAAGCATATAATAAGCCTGTGGGAGGAGGAATTATAGAGAGTGTATGGGGGATGGTCAGTGTTATTTCTTTATCATACCTGGCCCTCTCATTTGAGTAAAAGGTTATGCTCAAACCAGTTACCACATTCAGTCTGTCTGAATGGAAATAACAAAGTAAGATCAATATCTGCAAAATAATAGTAAATAGAATATATAAAAAGTTTAATTAAGTTACGGTGTGTCTAAACATATATATTTTTCAGCTTTAAAATGGCTTTGTGTTCCTTTACTATTTAACCGGAAGAAGTGTAGCATTTTCTTCAAATGACAAATACCTACTGTCACCAAAATGATCTTATAAAGAAGCGCAGTGGAAATGAAATATGCCTATATGTTATTAATATGATGTGTCCCACCAATTTTTTAATTCCACCTATTCTTAATTCCCCTGTCGTAATTGTTTATATGTTCAGTGTGAGATTAATTCCCAGGTTTTAATGAGAGATCCTCTCACGGCAGGGATTAGCACCCCTTGTTAAGAGGGTTGAGGCAGATTATTTCTGCCTGTGCTGTTTGTGCTGATGTTTAGGGAACCACACTGAGATGAGAAAGGACGCAGTAATGGATTTGGTGAGGATGGAAGTGGTTGTTGTGTTGCCTAGCAGTCAGTTCTGAGATAAATCATTACAGTTGGATGTGCGTGATGCATCTTTTTTTTTTTTTTAATCTGTCCATCAAAACCTTTGGCAGAAACTGTGAGGTCAGAGTCACCTAGTCCTCTGTACAATATTGGAACCATTCTGAAGACTTAAAGCGATGAGGTTTACTGTGGCTATTGAACATTCATTTATGTTATCCTGTATTAACATATTAAGATTATGCATGTTGATGACTGACAGCTTGCTTTAGAAATGTGCTTTGAGGCTGATTTGGAAAAAAAAAAAATTAAATGACTATAAAATATCCAGAACCCAAAAGCGTTGACAAACATGACTAAAATGACCATAATTTTGTTTCATGTTTGACTTTTGTACCTATCAAAATGCCAAAATTGTGCCCGAGATCTGTTCTCATGATTGGTGCTGTGTGTGTGTGTGTGTGTGTGTGTGTGTGTGTGTGTGTGTGTGTGTGTGTGTGTGTGTGTGCGCGTGCGCGTGCGTTTGTGCGTGTGTGTGTGTGTATGTCGGGGGGGCATCAAAGTCAGGAATGTGAGTGGGCTTATTTCTGATAAGAAAGGATTTTGAAATGCAGTTTGGCACCAGGCAACAGTGATTGTAATATTTTATATTTTTCAGATCCTCTGATATCCTCCACAACCCACACAAGAGATTCTCTCTTTCTTCCTGTCCTCGCTCTCTCTCTCTCTCTCTCTCTCTCTCAAACACACACTCACACCCACACAGACACAGACACGCACGCACACACACACACACACACACACACACACACACACACACACACACACACACACACACACACACACACATTAAGATTCAGAGTGGAATCTGTCCTTCTCCTTCAAGGGAAAAAAAAAACATTGTTGGGAGGGTACAAGCAGTAATGAACAGCAGGGTCACCTCCTGAATTCATTCTTAATGAGATCTGAGAGTTTCCATATTTTGCTTATGGAGGCCATTGACAGAAAACGTATATGTAAACAGTACTGCCACATGCAACTCATCATTTTATGTATTTTATATTATTGGAGAAGTCTTGCGGGCAGGGAAAAACAGTAGGTTTATAAGTTTCTCGGATAGCTCCTGTCATATAATGAGCACCTTGGACTAGGGAGTGTATCTTCTCTCATTCACCTCTCAGACCCTCACTGTGCTGAGACTTCTACATGCCAGCACGAAATAAAATGAGACTCATGCGATTTCATGTATTGCTCAGTGGGAGCTGGTCTGGATACGGTACATCCAATTTTCTCATTAAGAGTCCAACTGTAAAGCTCTCAGTGCGTCGTGAATGAGGGTTCTTCTTAGAAATTCCACATATTCCAGTCATTAACAACAGGCTGGTTTGACTGGCTATACCTTTAATTACATCTGTGTCTATGGGAGTGAAGTGTTGCGGTTTCGCACAGATAAAGGGTCTCGTGTCTTTGACAGTCCCTCACACTGTGGCTGTATAATTAATGTGAGGGGTCAGTTTCATGGTCGCAGACTAATTACTTGAATATCAATAATAAGAAAAGCCTCAATAAAATATGAGGCAGATACTGATACTAATATCAGTGAAGTTCATTTCACGAATATAACACAATGTTAATTTTGTTAACATACATGATTCAGAAGAAGAAATTTAAAAATGAAACAAACATTAATTATATTGTAGATGAAATGGTACTTTTGATTTCGATTACAGTTTAGATGTCTCTTGAAAGCAAAATATTTCTTTGAACAACTTTTCATTAAGTTTTGGATGAAGTTGGTTTTGAACAATTAGCGCTATTTTGCACTTGTTAGGCGTTTGTCTTCTTTCAGGATGGAAACAAAGAAAACCCAACTCAGACATCACACAGTCTTTTGCTGCAAAAAGAGGAGATTATCTTTCATTGTCTCCGGGCTCTATGCCGCACACTGAGTTAAGGACGATTCGAGAGGGTCAGCGGATGCTCTGACTGGACGACACCGTGGTCATGTGACATATGGACACTGATGGTGGGGTGATACCCCGTGATAGCCAACATGTTACTTTCCCTACTACCCTCTGATCCCAGCCAGCGTCCAACACACTCCATCACAGCAACCCCTACTAACGGCTTTAGCAACATATTGGGATCACCTAGGGGCAATTGGTCCACAATTCCTTTCAATTTCACGTGATTGGAGCCTATTTCTCGAGCCAGTCGGCAGTCCTCCATGTTTTACAGGCAATTATACCCCCTGGCTAGGCAGCAGTGCCAGAGAAACAGGACAGTCATGCGTCTTCATTTGGTTCGGAGCCATTATCACTCTTGACTGTGGCCGGCCGAGGGTGACTCTATAATGTGCCATGGTAGTGTTCATTGCATTTCTGTTGGCTCCCTAACCCGTTGTGTTACAAACTATTGTGACCTGCGGAACCCAGATCAAATGGAGACCTCAGTACTTACACATTAGTTAAATGCCTGAAGTCCTTGTAAAAGCTGGAGGATCTCTTGTATCTTCAATGTTGCACTTCAAACCATTTCATAATGCATGAATTATAAATAATATATTTCATGATACCATACATGAATATATAATACTGGTCACAGCTTTTTCTAACACTGGTCACTGCCCAGTAGACCCTATGGTAAAGCTAGTGACTTACAACTTCAATATTTAATATCTGCGTTTTGTAATATCAGAGCCAAAGGAATTTGCACATAAAATGTCTGCTCTTTCTTTTCTAAATCATTTTTGTGCCTCCATTATCTCTATGGTTTGGCCTTTTGAGAAAATTACACAGATGCAGTGTGGTTGAGTAAATCATTAAATACCACACAGTGCATAATGTCACTGGTGACCTCATCTACTTCCAGCCAGTGTTAGGTGTCAATTTCATTTCCCTAACAATGTTCCATTAGGAAATTTTGTATTTAGTTGTTCTATGAAAGCATGCAGTGATGTCCATTAACCGTACATTTTGTCTTGTTTATTTCTGCATAAATACCAACATATCCCATATACACAAAATACTTTATTCTTCATTCGATCATAATTCTATCAAAGTAAAAGAAGTTTTTAATGATGTCATCCAAGTGCAGCCTCTGAGGCTTGAATACTCATCTGCTAAAAACAACTGACAGAGATCCAATCTTATTAACGTTGCTGCAGAAATAATTTAATAATTCAATATTTTTTATAATTTAATTTAAGATGGATTATCTAACACAAAGCTGGCCTCTTTAGGATTATAAAAATATTTTGACTTATTGTTGTGTAATTACTTATCTTGGCATTATTACATCTCCATAATAGAGAAAATATACAGAACTGATGTAAAGTCATTCCATTTTTCTAGTCCAGCAAATCAGTGCAAGCTTGCCAGTTCACAACAGACACAATTCATGTCATTTTAAAATAGTTAATGATATAGTTCTATATTTAGAAATTTCTCTGTATTGTGATGTAATCACTTTGACTCTTTTAGATGACATCACAAGTGAAAGTGTAGCTATTGGCTCACTGGTGGATGATGGTACCTGGAGCATTGTAGGATCTTATACCTACCATACAGTATATTTGCATATCGCCTAGTTTAGGGAATTTAGAGAGTCAGTTGTATGAAAGCCGAGTCTCTAATTTCAAGCTGTAAATTCAAAGAAACAAAGTTTTGACATATTTTAATCAACCAAGACATTGCAGTATCACTCATTTGTTGACCCACACAAGGAAAGCATTTAAAACCACCTCAGCCTCAGTACAGGGAGGAAGACTTTGTTGCCATAGAAACAGACATATCACATGATTGCAGTTTCTTGGCTGTCAGAAAGGACTGTGCTTGTTGAGAGAAGCTCTACTGGTGACAGCTCTTTATGAGTGCAACAGAATTACAATGGACACATAAAACTGCAAACTGTTGCACGTTTAGACGCAAATGACTGTTGCCCTGCGCAGAAATTT
The DNA here is from genome assembly GCF_902362185.1 of Chanos chanos. Taxonomy (NCBI): domain Eukaryota; kingdom Metazoa; phylum Chordata; class Actinopteri; order Gonorynchiformes; family Chanidae; genus Chanos; species Chanos chanos. Next base: position 11,251,856 of record NC_044508.1, on the reverse strand, counting down.
CAGAACAGAAAGAAGATTTGCTCATCCTTCGTTAGGTTAGATTTGTTGGAGCGTGTTTGTTGAATGCTGCTGTCATTATGATGTTTGACAATGTAATTGACACATTTCAGCAATTACAATTTTTTCATGTGTGATGGTGGGAAACTGTGTGTGTGTCTGTGTCTGTGTGTATGTGTGGGAGTGTGTTTGACATTTGACATATATAAGGCAGTTTAATAATAAAATTATATGCGCTTCACTTTTCTTATTGAGGGTCAAAACAGGAACGCAACTTAATAATGCACTTAAAACAAAAAGCAGATTAACAACAGAGAAGAAATAAAATAATTCAAACTAATAATACTGTTAAAGAAGAATTAAAGTGAGGTAAAGAATACAGATAAAATACACATCTATTTTGAAAAAAGAATGAATGAATGAAAAGCTACTGAAAAAAAACAACTTTTCAACAAGCTACTTTTAAAAATGGAATTTAAGTCATATTGTCTCTTAGCTATAGGGCAATTATCCCCTTTGATATGTTTTGCACGATTCCATCTGATTTGAAAAAACAATTCTAATCAGATGACGGAAGATACACTAACCACATACAAACAGCAATAAATATATGTTTATTCCGTTTATCAATTCCCCGTGTTTCTGAAGAAATTTCCCAGATATGATTTTACATTTGGAAGGGTTATTTTCAAGCCCCTATTTACATACTTACTTCAAAACAACAACTTTGTGCAAGGGATCGATGTTAGGTGAAAGGTAAGCCGGGAAAGCATTCCATAAATCATTAGACATTGCTACTTCTCTGTAACCTTAAAACATTTCTCTCAGATTTCACACCTCCAATGATTATACATTCTCCTCTCCCACAGTTTTACTTTACATAAATTAAATCAGTGATAACAGCAAAGTCCATTTGACTGGGTATTTAATAGAAAACCTGAACTGAATGTGCAGAGAGTCTCAATCGATAATACTAAGAGGTACATAAAGTGTAAACTTTGAGCTACAGAGTGGATTACACTGTCTGACGTATGCCAGCTAGACAATTTGTTACCTGTACAGGTGCATGGTATGGTAAATATCTATATCAAACTACACTGATTTTCAGCTGTCAGTTCTGAAGTACTGAAATTGAACATTCTATATTCCGTTCCATTTTCCATGTTAAGGCAAGAATGTCTTGTTTAATTTTTTTTTTTTTTTTTGCATGTTGATTAATGTTGGCGTATTTTTGTGATAAATGCAAGGCGCCAGGAACTGATGTTCGTAAACTTTAAGCTTTGTTCATTTAATTCAACTTGAATTGAATTGGGACCAGAATTTGTATTAAAATGCCAAAAAGTAATGTTTTTGTTTGATTCCACACATGGCAGATGTCACTTAAGCCAGTCCTTAAAAACAGTCTTCAGTGTGGCAAGTTTGATTATGAACACAAAGGAACAAACTCATGCAGGACAAGGAGGAGATCCATTGGTAATGAACAAACAGATGACTGCAAATGAAAAAAAAAAGAAGAGTGAATTGTTGTACCTGATGTGGAGCATGCTCAGTGATTACTTGACGTATCAAATTCTATGGTGCCTTTTGTTCCCTGTGATTTGGAAGTCATCTCCTATTTAAAAGCAACTTGTGTGAAACAAAATGAATCTGCATTATCTTCACATTTATGTCATATTTACAGTTCAGAGGAGTAGGAGTGTTTATTACAACCTATTCTCTTCAAATTGCCATTTATTTAAAAGGCGCCTAAAGTGATTTTATTTGGTATTTAACCCTTTTTCAACTTGACATCTCTTTTAATCCAGCATTGTCATTGACAGACCATCACTCAAGTCATTGACAGACCGTCACTCATGTGGTCAAGATGCTAAGTCCCTCTCCAACCGTGTCTCACACTTCCCATGCTGAGAAATGGCCTTTGAATATTGTTTGAACAGCAATTATTAGACTCCCTCAGGAATGCGCACATCCTTTGGAACCTTCCAGTACCTGGGCCTGGAAATTGCATCAGTAATCCCCCATTTTCCTGAGAGCCGCCACTACAGCATGGCATGGATTTCAGGTCATACTGTTTTGTTTAATGATGGGAGACACGTACCATCTAATCGGCTAGGTCAGCCCAGCGGGTGGTAAGAGAAAGACAGAGAGAGACAGAGAGAGAGAGAGAGAGAGAGAGAGAGAGACCAATAAGCAACGATATCTTACCCTCCTCTGAGTAAAGCCCTTTCTGCATGTGTCGCCCCCCCCCCCCTTCTCCACCCCAACCCCACCTTCCTCCTCAACCCCCCCCGCGTGGCTGCCCCTCCACCTTCCACCTTTTCTTCTTCCTCACATTCAGGGCAGATTCGGGGCCACAGGGCCGGATCGCCTCCTCAGAGCTTAGTTCTTGTTGACAAAAGCCTGTACAGACAAGACCGAAGGAGCCATGTTTTGATCTGCCGGGGCTAAAGAGTGTAAAGCTTTAAAGCCGGTCGAGGAAGATGTGCCCAGTCTTTGTTTTGCCTGGTCTCAGGTGATAGGGATAAAAGCTTAAACCCTGGACAGCCTACCAGGATTTCCATGGCTATTGCTGCTAATACAAACACCTCCATGCAGTGATTAGCTTTTTGTGTGTTAGGACTTCCACCTATAGGAGTGTCAGGTGGTGGCCTACCATCTCCCCCCCCTGCCCCAAATTTGCTTGCAAGCAGTCCATCAGCGTGAGCCAGGAATGGTCCATTAATGTCAGTGGTATGTACACATTTGTAAAATGTGGTGCGTGCTCTTTAGGAATTTGAATGTGGTTCTATGGCTGCTATTACTGAACCTGATCTGTAACAGCACAGTGTAGGATGAAGCTTCACACCCACACTGCCTCTGTCAGTGCAGCCATGGATGTCAACCTCAGGGGAAGAGCAGTGGGCGAATATTCCTTTGATATGAATGACCATAACCTAGGCAACAGTCTCTTGTCAGAATTGGCTTTGATTTGCTATATCCGTGCCTCTTATGAAATGTTACAAAACTCAAATACCAAACTGATCTCCATCTGAGTACTCAATGATCCATGAGCAGCGCTGATATATATTCATGTTTGTTTCACTAAGTTTTTTTTTTTTCTTCTTTCATTACATACATTAAAAATAACACCATTTCACACCATGCTGTGGTGAAAATGGTTTGTATATGGGTGGACATAAGAGGTCTAGGTGTATATACAGTGATACAAAACAAGACCTGGACCAAAGTTATCATCCCCTACAGTAGATCTCTTTAGCGCGCCGGCTCATCTAAGTAAAGAAAGATTAGCCTGCAACCCTGAATAAATCACCTCCAGTCCCATCACCCATCTCTTTTAGCCCCTTTATCCATTTACTGCATTAATCTGCTTTGTTAAAGACATTCCCAGGCCTTGACAAGATGCCCTGATGAAACTGGCACTTAAGTTTCCAAATTTCCGTTCTGCTGTTTTGGGTTTTTTTTTTATGTTCATCACAGCAAGGTTATAATGATGATTGTTCTAGATCTTAAGAGAAGTTTCTATATGCGTATATGTGTATTTAAAAGGATGTTATCGACGGGGCATTCAAATTTCTGCTTGTGAGAGTGTGTGTGTCTGTTGTGTCAGTGGACTGAGCTTCACTGAACCAGTTTCTGAATGTCTTCAGTGTGAGGAGGTGAGAAGAAAATGACTGTGTGTAACTCAAAACCACATTTTGACAGATCATTTTTCAGGCTTCTTAAAAGGGGTAGAAGAGAAGAGAGAGAGCAGGGATATTGGTCGGACCTCTGTCACCAGAGAGGGTCAGAGTCTCATCCAGCAGACGCATCCCAGGTTCTGTCTTGTCTGGCTTTATGAGCCTCAGATCCACAAATCTAAACATCTCAAATCCACTGAGGTCTGTATGATACCAAGCACATGACAGTAAAGGTTTGGTCCAGAGCATTCTGTGACGGAGGTAGGTGGTCTGTATGTTTTTCTCTCTTTGTGCGTATGCCTGTGTGTCTGTGTGTGTGTGTGTGTGTGCGTGTGTTAGGGATGTACCAAAATCCGAATACATTATTTTGGAAAGCACAAATAATGCAATGGAAACAGATATTTCTTCTACCCGAAGTTGCTCGTCATTATTCAGGGAAAAAACATGATTGACATGTCTGTGCATCAGCCTTTATGTTTCTTCAAATTAATTCATATCATTGTGGATGGCCACAAGATAAAAATACCCATTCCATTTGCAATATAGGACCTTGATTTCACGAACTAGTTGTTTCATTTACTGCACATTATTGAAAAGTGATCGCTATATTCTGTATTCGCCCCCACCGAGTCAGCGCAAATTACTGTTGTAAAGAGTAAATCACGTTTATCTCGCGAACTGTAGTAACATTAACACATCAAGAATCACAAACACAGCATCATTGGAATTAAAGATTATTCCCTTCAATTTAAGGATATTTTTCTATATATCTTAGTTTCTATTTCCAGTGCAGAACAGAATCTCTCCATTTATAAAACATTTTTTCAGTGTCTGATTGTTCGGTGTCCACCAGTTAAAGGGGGGGGGGGGGGGGGTGGTAAGGTTCAGACAGTTCATAAAACTTAGTTTTGTTAAAAATAACGATAAAAAAAAAGAGAGAGATGAATAGTACAGTATGATGATGTAGAAATATATTTCACAATTAATTATATGCCAATATTAAATCAATTTGATGCTTTGAGGGCACAAAAATTGTATTGCCAATGAATACTAGGTTAGAAAATACATTTGCCCAATTTAACATGACTTCTGGTATAAAGCACACCCGCTTCCAGTCTACTATCTGAACGCAGATACAGATACAGATCATTTTGTTGGTCGAACAGATACAGGTGCAGATACAGATAATGACGTCTCTGTTCACCTCGTGTGTGTGTGTGCGCGCGCGCGTGTTTGTGTGTGTGTGTATGCGTGTGTGTGTGTGTTTGTGTGTGTGCGTGTGTGTGTGTATACGTTTGTGAGAATGGGTGGTTGGGTGTGTGTGTGTTAGTCTACTGATGCTGTAATGCAGAGACACCATCCATATCTTTCTGACTGCAGCCACAGATAGAGAGACAGACAGGCAAACAGATAGACAGATAAATACATTCCCATGTACAGATAGACAAACACACATACACACAGAAAGGCAGACAGTCAGATTAATATGCTAGCAGAGCAAAACCCAGCGACAAACCCAGACAAACAGACGGGCTCTTGTGACTGTCTCATTGTTTCTCATTGGGTTTTTGTGTTCTTTTATAATTCACTCCTTATCGATTTTGTCTATAGCTCTTTACATCCTCTGTTCAAATAGTTACTGTTAAAATGTCATTTTTTTTTTTTTAAATGATCATTTAGGATTAAATGAGAACATTATACTTTGCTGACGTTGCCTTATGGACTAAACAATCAGGTTATACTGCAACCTGTAATGCTGATAAGCTTTATCAGCATTCATGCTCTTACACTGCTTTGTGAACTTTTTTTTTGATGTTTAAACATCAGAGCTGACTTAGGAGACCTTATTTATGTAAAAATAATTAAAGAAATACATAAATAAATAAAAAAAAATTCAGTACAATCCAATAAAAACCCTCAAGGTCGGTTCATTAGCAGGGAATCACTGCAGCCCTACCACTGCCAGTCTAACTCCACGACTGGTTAATTGACCTGAATCAAACGGCAAACCTTGCTCTGTTTGCTCTGCGTACCAACCTTGAGGCTGGTACTTAAAGTGTCCGTTAGTTACAGACACAGGGACATGTGTTTAGGGTGGCACTTTGCTGCCATAGCTTTATTAATGGGATATATGTCAGACAGAGGGTTTGGCTCATGTCCAGGTTTTATAGGCAGTGCTGATGGGCCAGAGAGGCAGGTGTAATTCAGATACTTTCTATCACAGTTTTATGATTCCATTAGAAACAGACTATCTCACTGAGGGAGAGGTTCCTGTGCACACGCTGTGTATGTGTGTGTGTGTATGTAAAAGAGAGAGAGAGATGATGAGAAAGGGAAAGAGAAAGAGAAAGAGAAAGAGAAAGAGAAAGAGAGAGACATGGATCAGACACACACACACACACTCACTTTTATTTAAAAATTCAGTGCCAAAAAAGCTGACTAACTAAGTCCTGTAATTCCGTGCTGGCTGCAAAGCTATGACAAATAACTCTCTGGGAAATCTTGGCAGTGTCACATGGTGTCTATATCTCCACTGGGTCACCTTGATACTTTTACTGCTCTGATCACAACAGAGTGATGAGTAGCATTTGGATCACACTATGGCCTCCCAGCAAGTAGTGTATCTCTCACAAAACAAAGTATTACAATCAGACATAGAAAAGGATGCAAAATAACCTCCAGCCGTCCGTTCTTTTATTCCAAACAACACGGCCGCTGCTATTTTCAGATGTGGGGACTGAGCACGGTCGGAATTTAATTTCTGTTTTCTGGAGGTTTCTTTGTCTCTGCTTTGGTTTGTGAGATAGTTAGTTGGAGAGATCCAAGTTGTCTTTTTCAAGTTTTCTGGCTGTAATTACAGAGCGGACAATGTGTTGCCTTGACCGCTAGCAGCACCACCATAGTGTGTGTATCTAGGACTAACAAATGCTCTCTTTATGTGACAGTTACGTCCAAAGAGACTCTGTACTTGTGCCTCACATCCCTGGAAAATCACATATCTCGCTGAGATACAACGGGATAGCTGAGGTTGATAGAAAATGGTTTCTCAGGGTTTTTTTTTTTTTTTATTCATTTCATTTAGAAAATAATTTCATGTACAAGAGCTGTATAAAACCAGACACAAATACATCTGTTGTTTTCATATGCAGACATAGGGAAACAGCCATTCTCTTAACGTGGATATACCTAGCACAAATTAGATTTTCAACCTACTTGCTTTGCATTTTAATTATGCTGGAGTGAGTTTTTCTTTTTTTTTTTTCTTTTCAGCTTCTAAGGGGATGGGGTATTTAATCATGTTTGGGTGAGAAACCCTTTGGGAGCTTAACAAACACCCCTGGTCATTTCAAACAAGAGACAGTTCGTAGGGGAATTGCCAGTTTATGTAACTGGTGTTTCTGTGTAAAAGGAGGTCCCACAGAAATTCCTTTTGCGCAAGGGTGGAGAAAGGGAGACAGAAGAGAGGGGAGGGAGAGGTAGCAAATGAGAGAGAGAGAGAGAGAGAGAGAGAGAGAAAGAGAGACAGAGAGAGAGAGAGGTGAAATGTTTTGCTTGTAGCTGTGAATCCATTGTGCCTCCTAACTCACAATACCCCACTCCCAGCTAAAGTCATGGATTCCATTATTCCATTAATGGCTACTGTAATGTGACTATATTACTATATGACTATATTAATATAGTCATAACAGAATTACTAATATGTAATAATAATAATAGTAACGTTGTTGTTGTTGCTGTTATTATTATTATAGTATAATTATAATAATCATAATAATGAGAAGAACAGCAGCAACAATAATAATAATAATAATAATGATTTTGTCTGTAATGCTCCACACTACAGCAACTTCCTCAGGTCCTAGGGACCCAATATTCTGTTCAGTTTTGTTCTTTCTGCTGACTCACCTTATTTAGCCACTAAAGAGCTTTATGATTTGTGGACAATTTGTGTCATGAGTGGCATTGCTGGGTTTGAGGGAAAAATTGTCCAGCTGTCAGGTGCCTTTGACCAGAGGGGAGGGAAAACCGCATTTAAGTGCAAATCAGTCTCTCTTTTTGTAATTTGGTCATTTGGTTAATTTCAGTCCTTGGGTCTGTGTCATAAGTCTGAACTCAGCAAAATAATACTGTCAGCGGTGGTGGGGTAATGTTTGATCAGATATAGGGGGAAGAAAAATGAATTTTTCATGAGGGAGCTGAATTTATTGGAATGGAAGCAAAAAGTTGGATTGACATAGCCTCATACCATTACCTGTACTCACACGCGTACACTACCACCATCAACAGCTTTTCAAGAGAGTCATGCCTCTCCTCTTGTTTCTTTAACCTTCCTGTATTAATCAAAGACCTTATAACTCTCACTTCAACACAAAGCCTGATGGAATCCTATTTTCACCCTGCTCTGAAAACACCCTTATGCCTCTTTAGTGACCTCATAATCACTCTCTCTCTCTCTCTCTCTCTTTTAAGTACTTTTCAACCATCTGTATGTCTCGTTAGATTTCAGTGCGCTGTGAGTTACTTCAGCTTGTCATTGTAATTCCAAGGATTCTGTCATATATTCTGCCTTTATCGTTAGACTATTCACATCCATGGAGAGCCAGGATTTCTGCTGCCCACACAGGCAGAATCATGTCATTTGCGAAAGATGTGCAACGTGAAGTGAAATGGTAATTTTCTGACATGGCTGGCTCTACGATTGATTTCCTCTCAGTTCGAACAAACACCGCTGTTCTGCATTCCAATCACTTTGACACTGTAAGTGTGACTAAATATTTATCACACAATATCTACTTCAGAAATCAAATTTCCCTTCTTTTTGGTTTTTCTTCCCCACATTCAAATATATGCTACCACTCTATCACGTCCCGAATTCTTGGTTTTTTATTCTAAGCACAACACAGAGACTTTGACCTTTTGTTGCGGGGAAGTCTGGCTGTTAAATAGGCTTGGTCTCTGTCGATGACATATGGCATTTCCCTCCATTACCTTACTGTCTGTCTGTCTACTTTACTATCTATCTGTTTAAAACCTCCATTCCTGAATCACAGAATGCCTTATTAGTCAGAGCCACCAGACATGCCTGTACCAGAACTGTTGTGTTTGGCATGCACAGAGTAATATACTAAGAGTGAAAGGTATGCACCGTTTGTGTGTGTGTGTGTGTGTGTGTGTTTGTGTGTGTGTGTGTGTGTGTGTGTGAGATTATTTAGGTGTGGATGACCAATAATTACGCCTTCATGTCATTTATTAACATACTATAAAGGTTGATTACTCTTCAACATATATAGTTGTGTGTGTGTGTCAAAGTACACAAAGACAGATTTTTATATCATCACTTCTCGTATCATTATCTCTTGTTTGACTGCTTATTCTCCATCCCTCTACCAATCTATTTCTGATTGAAAGCAGTCATTTTTATACTTTGTACTTTAATTCACTTCAGACTTGAGTGGAAGCAAATTCTCATTTGTTTATCTGGTGCACACATCAGACGATGAGGTCACCGTGATCAGATCCTCTGTCTGAATATACGCTAACCAATCAATGGTCACAGACGTAACGGGAACTGGTAACAGTGGGATTGAGTTTCACTAGTGGGAAAATGGGGAAACTGGGACTTCTTAGACCACACAATGAGTTCTCTTGTCAGATAAGTTCGTCAGCCATTCAAATTTTTAAGCTCTACTGTACCACCCTCCTTCAGTAATGAAAATGAAAAAGCCCAAACACTGCAGATGTCCCAAAACTGTCTTTGAAAGATATCAGAGTGATAAAAGAGGACAGATAAGAAAACAACAGACAAAGTGAAAGAGAGAAACAGAGGCATGGAGATTGAGGATTCTCTTTCTTTGTTAGGAGCTGTGCTTTGCTTTGAGACACACACACAAACTGTCAGAAATAAAGAGAGTGAATTCCACAGTAGGTGCCTCGATTCCAAGAATAAAATATAACTTTTTAATGAATATATTTTGTTAAAGTTTACATGCATGATAATTTAATAGTGTACAGGAATCGCATTAAAGTGACAGTTGCAAGGTAAACTGATATGACAGAATACAAAATGCGCGTGTTATGTAAGAAATTGAAGTTATACATCTGATTCCATTTGTCAGTTTTATTGGAAACGGGTGACTGCCTGACATTCCGTCAAAACTACTCTGCCATTTCAAAAAAATCTTGTTCCAGAAAATAGTTTTAAAAAGGCGTGGTCTTCATGAACATTGAACATTAACATTACATTGAACTTTAGTTGGATTTTTCCTCAAATAGAACCCAGCATCAATTCTTTTCATGAAAAGGAGTAAATGTTAATTCACATACCCATGTATTTTTACAGTTGCTGCTTGTGAATCAGCTTCCACTTTCTTTTAACCTTTTGAAACTGTGATCTACTGGTGGAGCTAGGCCTACACTAGTTCAGAAAAAAAAAAATTCTCATATGGACCTACACCTCATATACCATACAATTTACTAAATGCACAGTCCAAAACTTTTCAGTGAACAGTAAAAGGGAGAGAGCCTCATGGTGCATAAACTGATTTATCTCTTATTGAATTCCCCTGTGTGAGGACTTTGGTTTGAGAGAGAGAGAGTGAGAGAGAAAAAGAGAGAGAGATATTGGTTCAGTGACAGATACAATTCAAGTTCTGAAGGCTGTGGGAAACTGGTGATGAGTACATTAGTGGAGAAGCTGTTGTAAAAGCCAGAGTGCACACATACACACACATACACACACACACACACACACACACACGCACGCACACACACACGCACACCACAGCAGCAAAAGGTGTAAACAAATCATTTTGAAACTACTTTTCACTATTACCTGGGAAGAGCAGATATTTACTGAAATTCTTCAGAACTCAAGTTTGTGGGATGCCTCAGTACTCTCCTTGTTTTTCTTCAATTAAATTCAAGAAAATTCACAAAGAGTGGCTCTGTTTACATTGGTGGGAGTTTAAATGGTGATATTTCAACAGCAATACACAACACTCTGGCCACGGCCTTAATTCCTGCAAATGAAGAATCTACTTGTGTATTAATGTAATCCTAATCACATGCTTAGTCTTCAAGTCGTTTAACTGGATGCAGTAACTTTATTATCTACCTAAATAGATTATGCTTCTCTAAAGTCTTCAGTTAAAACTCTGTCTTTATGCCAGAGCTCTGGCTCTCTGCTCTCTCTGTGAACTTTCAAAGTGTGCTGAATTTCTGTCAGAAATATTTGTGATTGCAAGGTATGACTGCATTTTAAGCCCAATATTTCAAAAAGCTATTTTAGCGCAAAAATTCATGATGTAATTTTACACTGATAAATACTTTTAATTTCAATAACAGAAACTTTACTGCCTATATAAGCAAATTTGAATTTGCATATTACCTTATTAATATTAAGCTTAAATACTGACCAAGCAGATAATTTTGTCCTAACACCAGACTACAGCCATCAAGCTCAAGGCTATAATGAATGACCAGATATTTTCTTCTTCACACATAACTTTCTTGGCTTCTTTTAATATAATGTTATGACATGTATTTAAGTAAAGGGTTTGCCTTAGACACTCTGCAGGCAGTCTCCTTTGTCAGAGATTGTCATGACTGTGCAGTCTCCATCAAATTGCAAATGAGAGAGGACAATGTCTCTTTTCATTGCTGAATTGACAGGGTTGTGATTGTAATGACTTAGGATGTGATAATGCCTAGCCCCAAGAGAAAAAAATGGCCATCGTCACGGTAACACAGAGAAACTACGGGTTCTGTGGTTGACATGGTCGAAATGAACCCATGAAAATAATAATTAAAGGATAGAAGAGGACAAGGAAAGGACGGTCAAGGAAGTGCACGGTTACAAAGCAAGGTCTGCGCTGATTTCGGGAGGACATGATGTTCCATAGAGTTTCATTGATTTTCCTATGACAAGACTGTCCAATCCTACAGTTATATTGACCAATCCTGCAGCATCCTTAAATACAGCTGCTAGATGAAGCAGGCTTTTTCTGGGAAACTAATAGGTAAAAACAGAGCAAAAACATTAAAATTGACCTTTTCCAATTTTACATTCATTAAGTGAAGCCATGTTTAGCCATTTCTTTCAAAAATGGATGAAATGCATTGAATTTATCAGGCTCAGTCCCGTGTACCAGCCTATTGTAGTACATGTAAAATTCTGCCTGGTAACAACAGCACTGCTTATCTAATTCTTTCTTTCTTTCTTTCTTTCTTTCTTTCTTTCTTTATTTCACATGGTTTCTCATGCTTTGATTCATAAAGTGACACAGCCGTGCTCTGGTCAATTCCTCAGTCAACACATGAAGTCCACCGGTGGATTGAGAGCTTCAATAAAAAATTGCAGGGCACTTGGATGATCTATCTTGTCTCACTCTGGTGTCAAAGTTCTAAGTACACATTATTATAAATATAGCAAGTCAAGAAAATACCACAAAACTTACTTCAGTCTTACCTTTATCATAGTGTTTCCACATATCGGTCAATCAGATTTGTAGTTACTACATCAGGCACACAAAGAAAGGGGAGGCTTTCAAAAATAATATTTTTTTTTGCAAATATGTCCTTTTAAATATGTAAAATAACTTTTGCATATTTACATATGCAAAAGTCAGTGACATGCCATGGTTGGTGATTGGTGTGTCGCAAATATCATGTCTGTCCTACCACTAACCATGTCACCAGCCTTATCGCATGTTAGGGGCTTTTGCCCTGTTTGTTTGACCCACGTCAGATGTCACTGAAAGCAATAAAGACATGCATTCGTTTTTGCTTGGCCACTTCAGATGATTTCCTTCAGCAAACAGAGCTATTAGGTGTTGAGGGTCAAATAATTGTTTGCACACCATTAAATACAGAACAACTGGTGCGAATGGGATCAGTGTGCAATGAAAAAATAATGAGATGGTAATGAAAGAAAGAGATTATCATAAAAGTGATGTGGATGTTTGTCGAACCTGTTGACACAACCCACTTATAATGTGTTGTAAAGACATTCTGTTGACAAGCGACTTTGTGTTATTGCTCGGTTGCTGTGCAAGATTATATGAAAAATTCACTTCTTTATTCAGCAAGATCTATTTACATTGTGTTTTTCTTTTAACCTCAGTTAGTTATGTTGTATCTGTTCTTAGAGACTTAGAGAATAAAATCAAACAGTCTACTAATCAATCACTCAATCAATCATCTTCAGAAATAAAGGATCGATATTCATGGTTTAACAATAAAAGCCCATTTTAATGTCTGAGTATTCCTCAGAGGAGATGAGAAACACCTACGGTGGTTGGCCAAGATCCTGTGTGATTTCAAACGAACTGAAGGTTTCGCTGGCCACTGGACGGCATCGTCGTAAAAATGCTCTTACTCTCTCCTCTTGTGTCATGAGTCAGAAATGCTTCCACCATCTGTCGGTGGAAGTACCTTCAGAGAGGCACTGCTATAGCTAATATTAGTGTTTTTTTTTTCCCCTCCTGTTCACCCTGAACACATCCCATTGGAGCCAGTGTCCTGGGGGAGGCCATCTGGCCAGACATTTATGGAATTGGTTCCACCATGCAAAGCACAGGGGGAGGAGCAGGCGCCGGCTTTTGTTTCAGCTTGTCCAGTCTATAGTTCTCATTTTAAATTCAGCAATATGTTAAAACACAGCATAGCTCCTGACCTTTCTTCAAAGAGACAAAAAAAAAAAAAAAACCTTATCCATATGCTTTATGTACGTTGTCATAGTTATCCATTTCCAGTTGCAAAGGAGGCTAATACAGTAGTTATCATATGACTGTTATTTAGGATCATGGAAATGATGACTGGTTCAAAGGAAAAATCAGTTTGATTGTGGTAGGATTTCAAATATCAGACAATTTTACGGATATATTCTGTATTTTTGTAATGTCAAATCGTGACACGCCGTTGCTAAGGTGAGAAAAAGCAATGAGGGAGAAAATATAAAATGCAAAAAAAAAAAAAAATATTCCTCTTTTTGTCTGACTTAAACATTTGTTGACAGGAGAACTCACTGGATTTCCAAAACAGACAAACTCTCCTTGGACAATATAAAGAGATAGGAAATATATTTCCTGTACCTGAGCACACTCTGTGTTTACCTATACTCTAAGTGCTGACTATAGTATTTTTCCTCTCTATTTGTCACTGCCAGTGGACAGCAAGTACAGGCCTGCTCATTAATGGCCCTGGTACAGGGTCTGGGACAGATGTGCTCAGCATCGAGAAATGGTGTCACTGACCACATTCTTTTCCTAGCTCCCACTATCGATTGCACAGAAAATGTATTATTCTATGAAAACTATCATCTTCTCTCCTCCTAAAAGCATGTCTGTCACTGTAAACAGTGAAAAATGCACACTTTTTTCGTATAGCAGCTTCTGTCCGCTGTGCAAGAGAGACCGTTGACAAAATGATAAATTCAGCTATTTATTTATTAATTTAGGAGTAATAATCAGCGGAAATTATGCATACATATTCAGGACAATGCAACGTGAAGGAAATTTCCATTCTCTGTCTTACTCCCTACAGAGCATGTGTTCCGTGGAGGTGAAATTAGCATGTAAGCAAGTTGTTTAATGCATAAGCTACCGAGATTTACAGCATCGCCAGGGCAACTAATGTTGCCTTTCAGCGAAGATAAATACAACACCTGACAGTATTCCATTTTATGGATGTGTACGGACACACTAAGTCCAAACTAAACTAAACTAAAAGTCAACTTTATCAACTTTACATTTTGACATAAATTGGATTATTTTAGCAGTAAGAAATCCATACATATCATAAAGTCAGCATTCATCAATACGCATAGCCTGCATGGATTTATATGGCCTATAAGCTACTCAGCGAATTGTAGTTAAAAATAGATTTTAATTGGGTCAAAATAGTAAGTGACTGTACACTGGGAACATATTAGTATCACTAGGCTCAAACAGATGACAAACCTAAAGTTGTTTGCTTGTTTGTTTGTTTCCCCAAATGTACACAGTTTTGTAAGTTTGAGGCAAATCCAGTGCTCCTCTCCAAACAGACTGCCATAGTCCTGCCGCCTGCTGTCTCTTTTTTTGTTTCTTTAGCTGTCTTACTCATGACCGTTTTCTCAATGCATGGAGCATAACCTGATACAGCATTCAAATCATTCTCAGTGCTTGTTTCTCCAGGCAGACCGACGGACGAGGGCCTCTGGCTTTCTTTCTTTCTTTCTTTCCCTTTCCCTTTCCCTTTCTTTCCATTTTTTTTTTTTTTTTTTTTTTTTTACACTGTGCTCCTCCAATATCCTCCAAAGACCAAGAGCTTCTCTCCACCAGCTTCTTGTGCCACGCACGGGATACTTTATCCGGGGGCCATTAGCCATCATCCCACTGGAACACAGCTTTGCATTCAAGAAATTAAAAATTAACTAGCTTGATATCTTTTTTCTGTCCATGTCTGAATGAAGAGAGAAGGAGAAGGGAGCAGAAGAAGAAGAAGAAGAAGAAGAAGAAGAAGAAAAAAAAAGGAAAAGCGAGTATTAGAACTCGCTGAGACGGCCGAGGTGACGTCAGAAACCCAATCGGGCAAGAAAATGCTGACTGAATCATAGGAGAATAAACGAGGCATGGAGCTAATTATGATTATTAGCAAATCTAGTGAGACAGAACCCATTCCAGGGTTGATAAGGACACACTGAAAAAAAAAAAAATCACTGTAAAAAAAAACGAGCTGTGGAATGAAGTGACGAAGGTCATGACAGTTTTGTTAATTAGAGAGTAGCGTGACTGGAGAAAATTGCTATACTTTTGTCTGACGGTTAGAAAATAAAGAAAAATTTGGCATGACAGACATTGTGAGAAATTATGAGCTACTCTAACATAAAAGAGCTTCTTCTGGTGCTTAACACAGATACATGAACGAACCAAATCCTACAAGCAAGGTAGTGAACTTGAGAGGGGAGAATTGATAACGTTATAATTAATACTGGCTTTAATTTGTTAAATGTGCAGAAGACTGGTATAGCCCCAACGGTATAATATCCAAAACAGATTTGTACCCACAAAAATGATGGGGTGTACAATAAAATTTTATTGGAGGATTCTGAATTTAATACCTGCATGATCATTTTGTGGCTGATCTCCATCCTGTCTGTTGTTAAAGGTTAAAAGGTTTCTACTCATTTTGCCCTCCCTGACCTCCTCCTTCATCGCATTATGTTTGTACAGCAGGAAAGAACTAACCTCCATTTCCTCACGTGCAGCTGACTCACACCTGATTCACGTCTATAATTTTGACCGTAGTGCTTGGCTGAAGACTGGAAGAACTATAGTGCTCTGGCTATCAATTGTTTTTGAAAACAGTCACTGGTCAGTGAGCAGATAAGCAGGTAAGACAATGATCAGAGAAAATGATCAGACCTAATATGATCCCTGCAGCCAGAATGGTAAACGCACTCCCGACGCCAGACAAGTGTTTGAGTTAAATGTGAGAAGCTGTATTTCCTCATCCATGCGTGGCAGCCTGTTTGTCTGTATCAGCAAAAAAAAACAAAAAAACAAAAACAAACAAACAACAAAACAGAAGCATCTGCTGTTCTGGAAAAGAGAAGCATCATCTTTCATCAAATGAAAAGAACAGAGAGTAAGTCTGACAGTTTTAAGAATGGTCTCAGCTTCACAAACTCAGGAAGGTCAGGAAGTTACCGGAGACAGCAGCCACTCGCCTGCACCTGAACCTCTACGTTCAAAAAGTTGTCACAGGAGTTAAGGTAAGGATCAAATACTTTCTCTGAGCTGCATAAGAGGGGTTCAAGAGTAAAAAACAACAACAACAAAAAAAACATGATTCACAAAAAAAAAATTGATCAGAAGCTTGCAATGTGCAGAGTAAGCTGGTTTTAAAAATTGGCCATTTTACTCATGGAAGTCAAGTACACGAACACTGTGAGAGGTCCCTGGCCTCCTTTTGCACTTTTTTTTTTTTTTTAAATAAGCGAATCGCTCTGCTGTTGCACAATGCTAGTGCGATCCTCCCAGAGACAAAAAGGTGCCATGTCTGCCACATTTGTTTTCTGTGAAATTTGTGAGAAACTGGTAAATGTCTCTGACTAACTGTTAGCACTTTCGCAACAACATTCAACTTCATCCAAGTGCCTATATTTGGGTTCTTAGGAACTGAATTCAAGGTTTTATACCAAAGGTGAGACGCTAAAATGATTTTCTTGTGAGGATTGTGGGATAGAATGACAGGATCTCCCTGACTCTCTTTGAGCAAAATGCTTTTTTTTTCTCTCACTTCTGGACTCATTTCCATTTGCATCAAACTTTTGGCGCTGGAAAATTCAACTTCATTTGCAATAGTATGAAGTTGTGTTTCAGGCCCAAATAGAATCATTCTCTATAAGCGGGTAGACCAATCATGACAGTAATTAAAAGAGCCTGGAGGGCCTTGTGCTGTGTATATCCTTTGATTTATTTCTTGTCTGTTATATCATGCATGAAGCGATGCATGAGATCTGTCCTTGTGTAGATGCTGAAGCAGAGTTTGAGGGGGCTTGAGTGTATCTGCCGAAGACAATCTTTAGATGGTCATGATTAAAAACATCACCCCAGACCTGTATACTCCCTGGGCTAAGTATGTAATTCATCAATTAAGCATGTCCTCATTAATGTTGTATGGTTGCAGAATCTGAAATCTCATAGCTACCATTGTAAAACACCAGTTTCAGATCAGTTTTTTTTTTTTGGTGCCATGCTAACCTTATCTTTCTTTCCTCATTTCCTTGACTGAAGGGTTAGGTTAGCCTTAACTAATTCACTGCCAGCTCAAGCTGCAGGTGTAAGACACTAGTGTTAGGTTGACTGTCTTCAGCTGTACCTTTCTCACATTCTGACATTTGCATTTGACCTTTATTTCTGCTCACCTATTTTACTTTATGAGTCAACCAAGACTCATCTTCAGCCAAAGTGTTACCTAGACAGCAGAGAGCATTTCTGGGTCTCATTAGCACTGCTTGATAATTGCATGCTACAGTCTTGCCCCTCCCTGGTTGGTTGCTGTGGCAAATGTGTTACAAAGCTCTCTCTTCTCCATGCAGCCAATTACCTTACAAATAATGCTTCGAGAAGCTCCGACCAGGCCTGGACAGGGTGGAGATTTTACGGAGAATGGCAAACAATGACTTGCCGACCAAGACATTTAGGATGACGTAATCTGTTGTCCGAGCAACAGCACTCACACATTAGGCGCAGAGTTAATCTATGTCAAGGTGTTGGGGGATGGGGGTGGTGGAGTGGTGTGTGTATGCCGGGGGTGGGGGTGGTGGTAGACCGACTCTCTTTTACTTTCAGTGAAAGTTCACATTTAATTAACACACAAAGTAGGGGTGTTTAAGTACAGACGGCAGAGCAGTCATCCGAGCACGGACATAAAGAAGGCTTTGAAGAGGTAGCCCAAGCCACTAATGAAAGGGCAACCATGATGTGATTAGGATATGTCGTGGTTTAATTGAATTGTTGACCTGGACTGGCTTTCAGTGTTGTCATAAGGTGATTGAGGAGATTTAGACTTGGCCATGGGGCCGGAGAGGATAAAGAAAAGAAGCATTGTTCCCATGTGGCTTCCTGAAAGTGGGGACTGTGTTGTCCCTCTATTGTTTACCATCTGTACAGTCCTTGGAGGCCTATCCAGGGTTGGCTTAATCATCTATATTAAAGTTGGGGGATGACAGAGAAACCCCAGGCACATATCCTAAATTAGTGACGTTATGTCTGTCTCTAAGGGCAGGGTGACAGCCCTAAAAAGCAATGCAATCAATTAATGTATATAAACCTAATTAATATGGGTTCACTGGGGGGAAAAAACAATTATGTTATGGCTTTTGAGAGAACATTGTTCTTGTATTCAGTGAGTGTTTATGCATCTTTCTCAGGGAGATGAAAATAAAACATTTTTCAGGTAATAAATACATACTTCAGATTCAGTGTAAAACAATGAATAAGAAATTCAAAATGTAAAGTGCAGGTGAAATCTCAACCATTTTTCATTATATCTTGTTTATTTTTTCCCATGGTCTCTGTCAAACAAAAACACAAACAAACAAACAGACAGACAGACAGACAGACAAACTAACAAAAAAAATGTCCTGTTCTGTGGCTAGTCCCATTATTCTATATTATTTCATTTTTTTATTTTTGAGGCCTTCTGTATCCTTATATATGCGTTATTTATTTTTGGTTCATCTTGCATTGTGTCCTCAGTATTGAACTGCACCGTTATGAATACCTTCAGCTGAATTCATCAGGCAGATTTATAGCCCAATAAGCCAAGTGAACATTCAAGCCCATATCTGGCAAGTACAATATTGACTTTTTTCATGCTTCAAACTCAACGGTTTCTGAAGAAACACTTTCTTGTCACCCTCTGAAGTTTGTTTTTGTCTCTTTTATGAGACTCTATCTTGCCAATGTTAGAGGCTACTGCATAAAGTTTTCTTTTTTATTATTATTATTATTATAGATATGAGTGTTTAGAACAGCCAAACTGAGGACTTCATATTTGCCTAAAATATGTATTTCATATTGCTCGGATTTCTTATTAAGCAGGAATATGTACTTTATATATCATCATTATTTGTCAAGCTTAATGTTAGATTCACATTTTTGTTCAACGGTATTGTGTGTTTCATATCATAAATTTTGTTACATTCAGCAATAATATGAACTCTGTATTATACGTTCAGGGGTGTTCTGACCTTTGACCTTGCATCCTTTCTCAGTTATGTGCTCAGAATACAGAGTCAGAATGTGAAGCCGGTGAGAAATGCATAAGTCTTTTGCTCATATCAGAAAATGGGGAAAAGAAAAAAAACTTTTTCTTTCACGTATAATTTGAAAACTAACTATATGTCCTTGAGTTTGTTTACTAATATGTTATCAAGTAAAACAAAGATGAGTTGAAGAGATAAATGTTCACGGTGAGCAATATAAAGCAGTGTTAGTTTGGCTATCCTGTTTAACACCTGAAGCGCTGAATATATTTGTTCTTTACAATACCTGGACTCTTGATGGTCTGTGCATGATCCTATTTAAATAGTATAACAGAAATTTCTCTTCTTCCTAACACTAAAAAATTGCAAAAATGTAAGAATAGTAATTTACCTTCCTCTTACCTTTCCCTTAAACACTGGGTTAAAATGAGCTCAGCAAGGGTAAAAAGATATGTGTACTGTGGGGTTCCCTTTAACACCAAATCAGTAAAGTTCACTATGTGAGTCACATTACCCAGAAATAACTGAAGCAACACATTTTGGTCTTATTTATTGTCAGATGACGTTTACCTCCAAATGAGGGAAAACACTCATTCATAAATCCATCACGTTTACATCTCTCTGAAGAGATTTAGATTGGAAATGAATTTATTCCGGTAGATGCGCTGATGTTTAAATGCTAAAGAAAGTTTAATTAATCAAAGAAGAAAACAGTTTTGAACTGGAATCCACCCCCCCCACCCCCCACTTCACACACATACACGCACGCATGTGCACACGCACGTGCACGTGCACACACACACGCACGCAAGCACGCACGCGCACACGCGCGCGCGCGCACACACACACACTTTTTCATGCAGGTCCTCTCCTCTATAATGTAGCTGATATTTTACTGAAAAAGATGCATCAAATGCTTGATTTTAATTGTTCCATTTAAATTTTAGGAAACTATGGGCAGGCTGAGTGGATTTAATTCTTACTCTACATCAAAAGACAAGTCAATCATTTAAGTAAAAGTTCCTGAAACCAGTGTAACCTTAAGCTTGAAGACATATTTTTTCCACTCCTTCAAAAGATATGGTCTCAGAACTGTGTCTAACACATATGTGGGAACAACATGAGAGGCAGTTTTTAGTCAAATTGTATTTTTAGCCTAAAAAAAAAACACTTGCTGAGGGTAAATCTCTTTAACCCATTTGTCTTTAATGAACTTATAGTCAATATGATTAGCATACACATTTTAACACCTGATTAAATAAAGTAATCTGATTTTGCAAGCCATGCAAATCCTATTTCAAAAAAAATAAGTAAAAATGTGGATAAATGTACTTTCAACTCTTTCTGTGCAGATGTAATTCAGTATGCATGTCTAGCCATGTCTGTGTATAAACACTGTGAGCCCTGAAAGTTTTCCAGTGCTGAATTCCACTTCATGGACTTCAAGTATAAAAAGTGCATCACTTAAGCTGTGGTTTTTGAGTGTGCTGACTTAATATGCAGCATCAGTTCAGCAGGGCTTTCATTTTTTGTCCAGTTGTTTATCGGGCTATATCAAATCATGGGGAAAATAATTATATATGGTGAAAATAGGGTAATTTCCTCTTTCTTTTCTTTCATCAATGTATTATTTGGCGTGTGTGGACAAATAAACAAACAAACAAACAAACAAACAAATAATTAAAAGTTTTCAGCAATTTAAAGTTAATGCTTGTGATGCATGTTAATATAATTCTTCCATTAGTTGGTCATTAAAAGTCATTAGTTTGTACCATGCTTAATCCATAGTTCGATTGCTTCAAAAGCCTTCGCTATTATTCATACAAATATATGTGGCGTAACCGGACAACTGGTAGTGGCATAAAGATGCTCACGTACAGAAAGACACAAAATATCGTCACTGTTTTTCTTTTTTGATCAAACCTCTCAATATTTACAATATTTTAATCGTGCAAGACCTGTAAACTAATGTTTAGCTGTATTCACCTGGAGCTGTGGTGTTTTGACCTTGACATGACAACCACGACAACATTTTGAAGTACGAAAATCGTATATTATGATATTTCCGTAAAGAACCGACGCTGTCCGAGAAAGCCCGAGATTGTCAGTGAACAACCTGTGTGTGAGCCAGCGCGGGTGAGAGCGAGACAGTGACTGAGAGCTCAAAAGGACAGAGAACCTGTCAAAGCGCGAGGGACAGCGGGCGAGCTTTTGAGCGGAGTAACTATGAAAGACGGTGCCACCATTTGGACAACGTATAAATAATTTTAAAAGACATTTACTGTACGATACTTGACTTTTCCACTCCGAAATAACTCAAGGAATATATCTGAATTTCCTCCGGAGCATTCAGTCTGAAGGACGCCTTTTGAAAGAGTCCGGTCAGGTGCTGAACTGAAGGATTTTATCCTCATCTAAGGCTCTTTAATAACAAAGTGGTTGCTTTCGTCGTGAAACGAAATGAAAAGGACAAGTATACCAAGACAGAGTGAGTTTTGGAATCAGTTTCCTATTTCTGTTTGTGTTGTGTTGACAAAAATGTTTGATTGTCGGAGTGCAAGCCGATTCGCGTTTTAACAGGGAGCGGAGCACGAACATATAACTGTCAGTTTGGATTCACAGACTGATTGTTTCCTTAAGCCGCAGTTGAGATAACAATTGGGACGAGAGATTGCTGTTTTTCAAATGAATTTCCGTCTATTTGTATCTTGTTCCAAAGATCTTTAATACCGTTTACATCTCACAGACCAAAACTATGAGCACGACTGCACCTGTCATGCTTTGCTCACGCGTGGAACCTGTTTCATTGGCTTGCTGGACAAACTGCGTCCATCACTGGCTTGGAAAACGAAGTTTCTGTTAAGAACCCCACTCTTCGTGTTTATCAGGGTAAACTGTCGTTACTCAAACACATCAGCACAGTGTCCTTCATGATGAGTTGCGAACTTTCTGAAAATATGACCTGGAGGATAGCTACCAGTCGCCACAGAATAGTTCAGGCAACTAAGGGATGAAAACCAGGACGTGTGGCTGGTGAAAAATAACCTATGTCTCGCCTGCCTATGTTGGCAAACCTACATTAATGAATATATGATGTCCGTTTTACAGTGCATAAAATGACCTCCTATTACATTCCTTCTTTCCTGCCTACACATCACAGTTGCTCAATACGCACTTATAAAAAGCACAGAGAGAGGCATATTGGAATGGTATGCATCCGTTAGATGTGGCATAATTACATACATGTTTCATGTGGAAGAAATGAATAAATTAAATACGATTGAATCCAGTTGTTTTAATAAAACGGTTTCTTCACAGAACGCGATTGTCGTGCGCAGGCTGTGCTTCGCCTGTCACTTTAGCGATAATGGTTACCTTTTTGCTTTGAAGCAAAACATTTTGATTGTAATTATCAGTATCCACAGTTGCCCTTCAGCTTCTGTGGCATCGGAGGTTTATAAAAGCACCGATCACAAAAATCTCGTCCAGCAGATGTTTATGTGTTTATTTAGATTTACTGGGTTGGCAGTGCTCTCTGAACTGGGCAACCGGTTTCCGCGAGCTCTATCAGAAATGATGTGTTAGTGGCGTTTTGGGGTTTTTTTTGACACGAAACAAAGTTGGGCGTATTTCTCCCCCTATGTTTTTGACGCGTTTGAATTCTTCCTATTGAGTTTTACTGCATGGCTCTGGAGAAAACTAGCTTACTGTACAGATACTCATCAGACCTCATAGGGTCTCTTTCATCAAAACCAGATCTTCAGTTTTGCTGATATTCAATAGACAGCTCTTCATTGACGATGCCACAATTTACTTCGCATTATTCAATATCTGAACTGTCGCTCAGCCTGTCTTTATTGCATCTGAACTATTCCAGAATAATTAACGTAGGGTGCAAGGAGCTTGGAATCTGTCATAACGTTAGAATCTTATCTCTTTATAACTCAGGACTGACTACAGTTGGGAGACTTTTGTAGCAAACGCAGAACAGGCGTATCCCCCTTTTTCACTCATCAGTCCAGATATCCCTCTGAACTGCAGCGAGCTCGGTAGAAAACGGGTGCCGTAGGCTACAAACAAATTCATTTTAAATAATTATAAGTTACTTGTCAGATTACGGAAGGGCACTCGTGAATCAACGGACTGTTCGTTTATTTTGAGCCGCCCGCAGCCGTTTATTTTCCGCTCAGCGTTTTGCTCTCAACGTTTAAACGGTTGCAGTTCATTGACAGACTACTGAACTAGCCTGCATCGTGCTTGAAGCCAAGTGTGATTTCAGTGACCACAAAGCAAGCAATGCTTGTAACACAGAGACTAGAATCGCCTGTGATGTTAGACAGTCTTATGATGTTGTAAGAAACCTTGGAACGTTTCTGCGTTCAGTAGACTGCGCCTGAGTACCCGGTTACTTAGTTTGCCTGCAAGTGACCAAAATGACATCTGCCTCTGCGTCTGTCCTTCACCTCTGCCCTCTGCTAATGAATTCCCTCTCTCAGTTGCGGTGTGCAGACCTCTCTGAACAGAACGCGAACTCGGGCGTAGCTATCGGTAATTAGCGATGCCACTACAGACACTCTCCAGTTCTAACCATTCCACGAAACAGCGCGGCTTTCTCTGGGCTCCGCGTCTAAACTGGCTCGCTTTCTATGCGGGTAAATTATGTGTAATTTCTGGGATGATGGAAACGTAAACGTACTACAGCGACAGAGTCGAGAGCAGCCTTGTTTTGTTCTCTTTTATTTATTTATTTAAAAAAAATAGCATAGACTTTGCAGGGTTTCGCGGCAGGTTGCTGGGCTAAACTAATGGAAAAGAGCGGACAGCCTCGGTTCAGCTATGAGCCGTTCTCCCCTTTATTATGGAGGCTGCTACCATAGTAAATTACTCGGCTGACATATGGAGGAGTCTGTCAAAATGGAGATTGGGAACATGACAGACAGGGGGGGTTCTGGCGTCTGTCTGTGCATGTTTTGTGCCTCCTTTCGCCTGTGGGTTAATTATGTGTAGCAATAAATGTGTAGCAATGTAAGCAAACAAAACTTTATCCATATTCATACATGTACACTGACCTACAAATACATACTGACTGACTTACAAATTGTGTGTAGTTGAGGTGTGCTGTCTCATGCTAGTCTAATTGAACTGAATGTTTATATAGTAATACAAAATGCTATCTCTGCATTTGTTAGAAAAGGTCTAGAGCAACTACTGCATCAGTTACTGCCACAGATATTGTACAGCTTGTTGACTGACTTCTCTGCAGAACAGATGAGCATCTCTCATTTCCCTCTTACACTCAAAAAAAATATAGAGGGGTTTTCAATCACTCCAGCTACTGGTTTGCCGGCTGACCGCAACCTGGATGGCAGTTCTTTTTTCTTTTTCTTCTCTCTCTCTTTTTTTTTTTTCCTTTTTGTTTCATCCTGCCACAGATCAAGGGTCAGACCCAATCAGCTAACCACAGGCTCGCGATGGCCGTGCTGTGATACAAAGTGGGCATAATGTCACAGCCTGTGATAACAATCCTGAACAGGTTTGTGTGGCAGCACTCTTACCACCTGAGGGGAAAAAAAGGGCCAATTTCAGCTTTACCTCATGTAAATAAGATTTGCAATTTGAGCAGAAAAAAAAAAAAAAATGAAGGGTTTTCCTGCCCTCACAAGCATGGACTCTATGACCTCATATAAAATTATTCAGCAGTGCTGTAGACTACAACGTGTGGAAAATATGTTAATGTGAAATTACTGTTGCAAAATGATGATGTCAGGATTTTTCGGATAAATGCTATTTGCTTGTTTCAGCTTTATCGAATTATGTGTATTTTCAGTGCTGAAATGAACAATTTGAGTTTTTGTGCTGAGATTTTCACTGACATGGTTTCACAACCTAAATTCATCACAAAGCAGAAATATTAACTTTTATTTTATCTGGTATCAGATAAGTAGGCCTACTATTATTATCAGTCTCTATCTGAAAACCAATAGTGTACCTAAAAACTTTTAGGGTTAGATTATGGTGTAATTAAGTAGCAGACATGTTGTCATAAACTTAAACATCATGTTATGTCAATACTGTTGCACTGTTACAAAAGGATGAAAATGCAGTGATTCGAAAGGGAGCGTTTCTATTTGAATAAAAAAATGTGTTCATCTTTTTCTTATTTCTCCTTATTCCCTATCTGAATATTGCTGAGTTCATGGGTGGTTTGAGCTGTTCTTGCCTACCTGTTGAGAGGACTTTGAAGTGTGTTATGCCAGCCCAAGTAAGAGGAGGGAGGACACTTTGTTGTTTTCAGCATGACATTAAAACGTTGAAACAACCAGGCCGCCTGCCTCTCAACGTCAGAATTTGGTTTGATCATGAGGAGGAAGGCAAGGCATTCCCAAAGTTCTACAAATGCACAGGCAGAATGATGACATGTTGTTGATACAGTTAATTTATTCTTTTTTTTTGCCCTCCTTTTGTATAATTTTTCAAAGTTGCTGTGGCTTAAAAAAAAAAAAAAGAAAAAGAAAACAAGCAGATACATCAGTCAGTCTTTTTTCCTCTGTTGCTATTAAACTCACCTCATTGCGCCAGTGTTCACAGTCGCTGCATATCATCAATTAGGAAGACGTCAGCGCGTATGACTTGACTCCTGAGAAACACTGCTGTCAAAGCCAGTGGAGCAGCTCTTACAATGCCTTTGGTGAAATGGTTCATTTATTCTCTCTGGTGATTCTTTTTTATGAAGAACACATTTTGAACCTTTTTTTTTTTCTGTAAACGTGCATCTCTCCTGAAGAACTGAAATTGTTTGAGACTGAAAGATTGTTTTTCTGTCATTAAATCGCTGGTTTTGCAGAGTTTGCATTTTGGAATGGTTTAAAATTGTCAGTGTTCCATTGTAACTAAAGAAGTGTGAACTTAAAAATAAATTTTACCAAAGAGCTGAATTTTGCATTAAAACTTACAGTCGCTGATAATTCACTTATAAAACATAGGTGGTATTCCTATTTGTTTGCCTTATAATCTGTTCTCTATCTGGTTATTTTATTACAATGGAACTGACCATTAGTGCTCTTTGCAGTAAGGGTATTTCTCAAAACGAATGAGGCTATTTCATCACCTGGTATTAGACAAGCTACAAGGCCAAGGGATATTCATATCAATATTCAAAACACATTTTGTTTACGCGTTTTGTATGCTGTTATTTTTAATTCACAGTTAACATAATATGCCTCCAAAGACATCATGATTAACATTTTAATGGGTCATAAAGAGTGGCACAATTCAATCCATGAAAAATATAAGGCAAAAAAGTCCCCCAGGCCAGTCACTGCCATCCTAGTCTGTAAAAGTTTAAGGTGTCCGTTGTTTTAGCTTTATAAGTACTCAGTGCCATTTAACAGATGAGAAAGGCAGATGACTAATTGTTTTACTTCCTTGGAGACTGAAGGCAATTAACATCTGCATGAAGACACATGATAAAAGCCTAATGTTGATTTAAATGACCATTTTCTGCTTAATTTCCCGCTGATGTTTATACACATGATAACTCTCATGACATGTTTTGTATGTATGAGAGGTGGCTTCTGGAAGCTTCTCCAATAACACATGATCCAATCTGTAAAGGGTGGATTAATGTCATATATCTGTCTGTTGCTGGCAGTTATTTCTTCTTTAGCGAGAAAATTCTGGTTTTTCCATTCTGCTGTTTTCCAGTTTACAACCTGCTCTCCCTCTTGCATGTCTGGCTCACTCTCGTTTTGCAGTTGATAGCTGAATAGCTCATGCCCGCGATTAATACATTTGTTGAGAACTAGACCGGATCTTTTTCTGGTCATCTAGTACTTGTATAATTCAATGGCCTGATGTAATAGTGATTCATATTCGACAGCTCACATTGCCAGATTGAGCCCTTGTGCTGACTTTATGAGCTATAGCCTATAGAGTGTATCTCCAGTTGACCAGACGGTCTCTGGTTTTATGGGAGTTTTATGAGGCTTCTCTCTGATGGCCGATGGATAGGTGTTGGAGTGTGACCAGTGTAATAGGACACAGGACACAGTAGTCTATCACTGGCCTTGACACCTTCACAGGATTGAAACTCTATATCAAAGAATCGCAGCTTAATAAAATATTCCATCATGTTTGAGGTAGCATGTCTATGGAGACCTTGTGATACAAGAACCCTTAGTGTCTCTGCTGAAACTTAAAGGCCATCTGTATATTAACCATCATGACTTAACCATCATGGATGAAAACATGTAGGTTATGTTTAAGTGAAACATCCTTCTTCTCTGTGCTAGGTCCTGACATACAAAGTGAGCAGCAATGATAACTGGTACAGTGATAAGTTGATAAACTTCTCCTAGAGTGATTGTTTTAGTGGTTTTATGGTTTATGTCTCTTTTTCTAGAAAGCAATTTATAATGGGGAGGTTTCAGCATAACACATCCTCAGTGGATACTGAAGTGGTTGCTCTTTCGGCAAAAGGTAGACTTCCCATTAAGGCTTAGAAAGTTTTCTAAAGGCTCTCACATAACATTCATTTTTTTTTATTTCACTATCTGTAAGTTATTGATATTGACTTCTGTTGCTAAGAATGGAAAAAAAAAGAATTTATAGTGCTGCCTGGTGGAAAATACTAGAAAGTACAGAGTTTTTTAAATGTCTTGTCATGACAGAAGACAGTTTCCAAATGTAGCAGAACATTGAGGAACAGATTTATACACACAAATGCAATGCAGATAAGGCTCAGAATGCTGTTAAATGTGTCCCTTTGTTTATTTTATCCATAAAAGTGTCCATAAATGTATGAGTTTAATTTGTCATATCGTCCTGTTTGTCTTTTGTATGTTCTTTAAGTCTCCAAATGACTCACTGGACTTATAAAGTATAACCCAGCCTTGTTGTAGTTGTTGATACTTGAAATAGGCATAAGGATTCACAGATCACCAGTTCAGAAACTCACACAGATCACCATCATCATACTTTTATGGTTACCTATGCAGAGCCTATGCCCATCACTAATAACTGTATGTATTAAAATGGAAGAACACACATCCATGAAACCTCACCACATTTCCATTTCATGCGTGGTCAATTACTCATGCTAGCAGGTCTCCAATCAGTGCATGACGGCAACATGAACCTAAAAGGGCAAAAGGCTGGTACATGTCTACTCCAATATGTAAGTAAGCCTCTGCATCTTCTCATAGGACGTGTTATGCATTATCAAGCAGCACAAGGTGCTGATGGGATACGCCTATTTGATAGACATTACCATACAGCCATATAGGCGTACCAATAGCGGCCTTGTAACAAGGGGGTGGGGAACTATCATCCCGTGAGATGGAGCCCAGCGAATCACATTTCCTGCATGCCCATTCACACTAATGGCACTGTTGGGATTTGACCCAATGAATCTCCATGGGGACGTGACTCTGCATTGAGAGGCCATGCCTTAACTGGATGTGTCTCTCAGGATCCTGGGTTGTGGTTTTAAGCAGATTGGTGATAGATGTAGAAAGGTCTTGGAAACAGCCTTTGCCCTTAATCCAACTATGTGGACTGTTCAACGAGTACATCATGACAGCATAGTTTCTTAATTAGTTGGAAAATGTTTGAGTAGTGAAAATTTCCATCTCCACACCTTTTCTTTCAGGCTTTCCCTCACTCCTTCACGCACACACACACGCACACACAAACACACATTACCTCAGGTGATCCATGCCCTTAAACCATATAGGCTGGTGAGGGTTATGGTAGATTCCAGTGTAGCAAATGCCAGGCGGCAGGAAGAGGCGAATGATTCATGAGTTTGCGTGGCCATGTTTCCCAAGAGACCCGAGGGCAATGGTGGGCATTATCAGCAGTAAATGCTTCTGAAAATGTTTTCGGGCGGCAACAATCCTACCAACGCTTGATTTATCGCCTGTGGTGCTGTGAATAGTTAGCTGAGTTACCGGCCGAGGGGGGATATAAGCATTTTCACGGCCACAGTTCAAGTTTATTTCAGATATAAATCCTAAAAGATGTGGAGCGGAAAGAGATGGTCAATTTACAACAGGGGAGATGTTGTTTGCAAGCTGCCAGCTGGAAGCATTGTTTTAATGTGCTTCTCACAAGGATGAACGTCTGTTTTGTTCTCTTATCTCTCTTTCTCTTTCACTCTGCTTTTTTGGTCTTGATGAGTTGGTAACAATCCTTTCTTTGAGCTACAAAGTGTTGGCAGAGTATTTAAACTTGGAAATTAAAAACAAAAATAATGAATAAATGATTAAAAAAAGAAGAAAAAAAAACTTGCAACCATTCTTCCTTTTTCTTTCAAGCCAAAGTTCTGTTCTGCTGAATCACCCAAGCTTCATCTTCTTTGAGCGCTCATTTAAAATCCCACAACCAATTTCGACGTGGCTCACATAGTAGGCAAAAAAAACAAAAAAAAAACAACAAAAAAAAATGCTTCACTTCAAAATGGTTTGCATTGTATCTTCAAAAATGTTGTGCTTCGCATATTTGCTTTGGCAGCAATTTACTGCTGCTTTGAACAGCGTCCTTTCATCGATCATTGAGAATAATTAACCTTTGAATACACTGACGACATACTGCAGACAACAGAAGGACAAAACAAAACAAGACAAAATGAGGAGGGGTAGGAGGTGGGGTGTTTGCATTTGTGTGTGTGTGTGTGTGTCTGTGTGTGTGTGTGTCTGTGTGTGCGTTTGTGTGGAGTGCTCAGGTGGTCTACGCTTTGAGTGAATTGTCAGGCTGGCGGGATCTGGCTCTCTGGTTCTCTCGCCCATGCTGATGTTCTCTCTGCGCTCATTAAGGGTCAGAAACTATAATCGATGCTGGGGGATCAATTGCCTACCGCATAGATGGTTGGACAAGATCACGTTTCCTCTCTGCCTCCCTTTGTGCCTCCAGGGGCGGGAAACATTTACCTTTCATTAGCTA
The DNA here is from genome assembly GCF_902362185.1 of Chanos chanos. Taxonomy (NCBI): domain Eukaryota; kingdom Metazoa; phylum Chordata; class Actinopteri; order Gonorynchiformes; family Chanidae; genus Chanos; species Chanos chanos. The sequence continues at coordinate 11,221,487 of NC_044508.1, read as the reverse complement.
CGGCAATGATGATCCTGTTTGCTGGCCAAGCAAAGCTTTGTTAATTATTTGTCACGCTTTGTTTGAGAAGGGTTTTTTTCCCCCCAAGAAAAATGATTTGACTCATATTTGAATGAAAATATGGTGATGAATAAAGGAATCCTCACAATTTTTTTTTTAATAACCTTCTTGTCATTTTTTTTTCTCCGTGTCCCTGAAGCTCCTCTCTCATTTGCCTCTTCATCACACCAATAACAAATGCCACAAATTTATGTGTCGGGGCTTTATAAAAGGCGAAGGTCTTTTTTTCTTTCTTTTTCTTTTTTTTTTAATTTAATTCACTCCGTGATTATCGTGGACTCAAGAATTTACCACATAATGGCATAGCATTGAAGAAGTGTATAGCTGACTTTTCTAGAGAGATTGGAAAAAAAACCCCAAAGTGGTCTTGATAATGTTTAAAACCTCCTCCAGAGTCCAACTAGAATTTTCACAGAGCACAGTCACGTTGTGACAGAGGCGCGTCGTGGGTCGGATATTTGGAAGTTTTGCCTCAGAAAAAGGCATACTGATGAATGACAGCTTCCTATGCTGCCAGTTTTGGGGGATGATCTTACATTCTACACGTGTTCTGCGCTGCACTCTCTCCTGGTCAAGCTATGGAATGGGAAACATGTTGCATTCCAATGACACATTTTCCTGAATACCCAGTCGACGCCATCTCACGCTCTCTGTGATAAATGGGCTTTTAGTCTAGTGGGGGGGGGGGGGTTTTCCCCCTCCTCATTGAATGTACAGTGAATGATGTTTTCTGGTAGGGATTTTTCTGGATCATTTCAAGGATATTACGGTTGTGCTGTAGAAAATTAGAGAATATGGAGGGGCCAGCGATGCTGTTAACTCTTTCTTCTTGTTTCGCACCATGTCACAGGTGAACTCAAGAAGATGTGTTTCACTACGGTTTTCTACAATTCTCACAATACATTTGTACGTTATGTGTATTATGTTTCTGGAAGATTATATTTCTACTGGTTGTCTTTTATTCTCTAAAGATACTTTCTTGCTTTTGAAATCTCATTTCCTAGATAGGCAATGTTAATAATTTTTGATATTTATAGGGGAAGATTTTGAGGACTGCTTGTTTGACAGGTCCTTTCCGTTTAACACGGAGTGTGTTACTTGAAAGCATTCTGCGTCGTGGGATTGAATACTGATTAGTTTCCAATTCCTCATTCGTAGAGCTTTGTAGTCTGACCTGATGGTAGCTGACACAAAGTTCAAATGTTGGCTCATGTGTCAAAACACAGAATAATTACCTCAGAAGAGTCAGGGCCCATTCACAACTTACTGATAGATATTGGTTGAGAAAATACATTACATCATCGAAACCCAAAGCATTTTTTCCTCTGTTTTGTTTTGTTTTTTGAGAGACGCTACAGGTCTTTTATATATATATATATATATATATATATATATATATATATATATATATAATAAAAATGCGCTTGTCACTCTGCGTGGCGATATGGTTGTCGGAACATTCTGACAGTTTTTTTTTTCCTTGCTTTGTTCTGTTGTGGTTCTGTAAGTGCTGTGATGCCGTTTGACTCCCCAGTATAGCCTGTGTGACGTGTGTGGCCTGACTCTGACATAAACACTAAGTATCTGTGAGGGGTGTTGTACCCAAAGGGTCTCTTGACAGTATCATTTTTTATCTCCCTTTAATCTGGTATGTGGTACCAGTAAGTACACAGATCTTCAGCAGAAGCCTATCAGAGCGGCAGGCCATGAACAGGGGCTGTTGTTGTGGGCTGGAACCATTTTATGACATGGCATGCTGAGCAATTACCCACACTGGTTATGATCAAACTGGACACCACACGTGGACACAGATAGAACTTAATTTGTCCTGTGTGCATGTTAATTAAGAAAAAAAAGCAATTACACGGACAAGGCACACTTGTCAGAAAGTCAACAAAAGCTCCATGGTGATACCCATTCAACGATAAAACATGTTCAAAGTGACTAATTAGGATGTATCAGCTCAGATATGCTAGCCTCTGTTGCACAAACTCTGAAAGAACTTTTCATTCGTGCCTTTCTTAACATCTTTGAGTAGTGTTTTGGTAATCTGCAATTTTTCCTATTTCCCCTATCTCAAATAACAAAGAACTTTTCAAATCTGAGCAGTTTTTTGAAGAGTATGGGAAATGTTTCACATTGAGCACTGATTGAATTCCGTTAGAGCGCCGGCAACGTGTTGATCTAATTTCAGTCAGGATCCATTTAGCTGCTGAAATGGAGGTGGAGTGGATGGAAAAGGATTGACAAGAATGTAATAGTTCTGCAGAGTTTTCACAGGCAATGTTTCACATCTGTACATACTCATACATATAAATAGGATCTTATCACAATGCTGGGTGACAGCTTCCTTTTAACCTTATAAATCTATAAAATTGTCTCCTTTTTTGAGATATTTTAAAGTAGAAACAACTTCTTTGCAAAATTATAATGGGAAAAAGTTGTGCTTGGAAATGATTTTTCAACGTCCTCTTACTCTGGGCTGTTTTTACATTGATTTATCATGTGCCGTATTGTAGTCACCACAGAGAGAGAATCTCAAAACGTTTCATAAAGTGTAGTGGAAATGTCTGCTCGTGATTAACAGGTGGTGCCGTCCCACACCCCTGCTGAGAGAAATGGTGCCGCACTTTTCCCGAATGCTTGGCTTCCTTTCTCTCTCTCTCTCTCTCTCTCTCTCTCTCTCTCTCATGAGTGCTGGCCAATATAGATCATCTCACGGATCTCTATTCTGCATTAAATATGTATCATTATCCACACAGAGCCTAAAACGCGCTCTTTAATGCCTCACTGGTATTGAAGATGAATCAAAATTTCTCCTGCCGTTTTAAGTGCCTGTCTGTAGGTGGAATGATACCTGGGTTAACTATATAACTTGTGCCCTCTCCCATGGTTCCTAATCTCTCTTTTTTTTTTTTTTTGTCCGTTGTTTTTCTGCTAAAATCTTTGTGATCCTGAAAAAAAATCTGTGATGCGGTTGTTATAAGCACCACAACATGCCAAGATGTGCATGCTTCCATAAGTGAGAACTGCAGACAACAAAGCCAAAAACAGCTATTATAGCTTTCACTGTGACCCAGAGAATAGACTTCTGTAAATTTCCAGTGTGTGTGTGTGTGTGTGTGTGTGTGTGTGTGTGTGTGTGTGTGTGTGTGTATGTGTATGTATGTGTGTGTGTGTGTGTGTGTATGCATTTCTGTGTGTTTGCATGTGTTTGTGTGCATTCGTGTGCGTTCGTGTGTTCTGGATAGTCTCCGTGGCAGAGAGAGGAAATAGCCTACTGTTTTTGGCTTTTCTCATGGTCTCTGCAATCTGTTTTCACTATGGGCAGCGTGTCCATGTGATATCAGACCACTCCCGCTCTTATCTAAAGCTCGACTACAATGACGGACGAAGCTCGCGTTTTTGGTTTGCAGCAAAAATTCTTCTGTGCAGAAGCAGGTTCAGATGACCTTCATGTATGCCAGTGCATGAAGACTGCCTAACATGTTTGAGCAAACCCCAGCCAACCCACTGCTTCTTTGCTTTGGTTGGCTTGTCTTTCTGCACGACTCCATTGATAGCAAGGTGCCACACGTGCAGGGGGTTTTTTTTTTCATACTGTGGCCCTGAGGGGTGCTGCTTTTCCATCAGAACAGAAAAGATAAGGAAATGATTAAGCATCCACACACCTGTCTAAACAAGCCATTTACACTTCCATGCCCAAGTGCCTCACTAAAGCGATGGACACTAGCTCACTGTCTGCTTCAAATGAGCAGTGAAGATGAGCTTGATATTATTCACAGTAATTGACTTCAGCATTTGGTGCCTCTGGTGGTTTATGTCTTTTGACTTCAAAAGCATGACAAATTAATCTTTCACGGCTTTTGGTAATGAATGCATGTGTAAATGTGGTAAGGATTGAGTGGAAATATCAGATTCGAGTTGTGTGTGTGTGTGTGTGTGTGTGTGTGTGTGGGTGTGTATGTGTGCGTGCGTGTGCGTGTGCGTGTGCGTTTTTGTTTGTTTGTTTGGTAGCAGGTCCGCTCTTGTGTGGGTGATGATGGAGACAGCATGTTCCTCTGCTCCACGGTGGCTCTCACACCGACTCAGTGGACTCAGTGACGTGTTTCAGATGACTGCATATGTCTGTGTGTGTGTGTGTGTGAGAGAGAGAGAGCGAGAGAGAAAGAGAGAAAGAGAGGGAGAGAGAGAGAGAGAGTCCAATAGAGGAGAAAAAAGGACAGAGCAGAAAAAGAGAGAGCGGGGTGAGGGAGGGAGAGGTGAGAGATGAAGAAAGAGGGAAGGAGAGAAAGAGATAAAGATGAAGGAAGAGAGGGAGAGAGAGATTGCAAAGAGGGATAGATAAAGGGAGAGTAACACAGAGAGAGAAAGAGAGAGAGAGAGAGAGAATGCACGCAGAGACACATGCTAAAGGACAGTGCTTTGCTTTGACTCAGTTCTTAACACATCAGTGGCCAGGGTGAACAGTGTGCCCCTGAGGATGCAGTGCAGTAAGTGAAGGACAGGAACAGATTATGTTAGCTGAATCTTGACTCTATACGCACCTCCATTTAGCCACAAGCTCTTGGCTCCTTCAGTTGCACTCAGCAAATTTCCTAATGTTAATTTTCTACAGTTGATTTCACAGTCATTTTATGTCCATTTTGACTCCAAAAGTGCTATAACTACTTGTGACAGGGTGCTGCTTTCTTTTCATAATTGCGTTTCCTCCAGTGAATGCAAAATTAAATGAATGCTTAAAAGGTGTTTATAAATTCCACATTAATTAGAGTGGATCCACCTGTATGGACACTCACGGATCGACGGGGACTACTTCATGCAGACGCTCTTAAATTGAATTCAGTACTGGTGAGCTGGCCTTTGCAGATTTCTACATGTCTCTTGTTTATAAAATACCTGAACGTAAATGACAACAATGTCACCTTCAAAAGGTCCTGAGAACCTTGAAAGAAGAAAAAGCAAGTCCTCTATGTTCACGCGTTTGACAGTGGATTAAGACCAGCTATGCTGAAAAGATGCTCAATGTAATTTCTTCACACCTGAACCGACATGAAGGAAATAAATAAATAAATACATACATACATTTTTTTCTTGATACACTCATCAAAAGAATGCTATAGTTATGGTATGGCATGTATTGAAGTAATACATTTTTCCCTTTTCTTTTTCTTTCTTTCTTTCTTTCTCTCTTTCTTTCTTTCTTTCTTTCTTTCTACAATTTACAATTTACAATTTACAATTTAGTTATTTGGCAGACGCTTTTTACCAAAGCGACTTACAATTGGTGCATCAGTCGGATTTCTAATACCTTCAACAGAGATCATAATAAGACTGAGCGTCAAATTGCCCTTTCGCATTGCGCCCCTGGAATACTTTTACAAACAGAAATACAAGACAAAGGTTTTTTTTTTTGTTTTTTTTTCTCTAGGGAAGGGAGGTTAGGCATTGGGGGACAGGTGTGTTCTAAAGAGGTGGGTTTTCAGTTTCCTGCGGAAGATGGTAAGAGACTCCGCAGTCTTGACTGCATGGGGGAGGTCGTTCCACCACCTCTGGGCAATGGCGGAGAAGAGGCGTTGTCGGGAGGAGCGGCTGCCGGGTTCCCGGAGTGAGGGGACCGTCAGTTGTCCGGAGGACGTGGAGCGGAGGGTCCTAGTTGGGGTGTAAGGCGTTATAAGAGACTGAAGGTATGATGGGGCAGAGCCTCTTGTGGCCTGGTAGGCCAGCACCAGTGTCTTGAACTGGATGCGGGCTGCTACCGGAAGCCAGTGGAGTGCAGTAAGCAGTGGAGTGACATGAGAGTGCTTAGGGAGGTTGAATACCAGGCGTGCAGCGGCGTTCTGCACGAGCTGGAGCGGCCTGATGGCGCAGGCCGGCAAGCCAGCCAGTAGAACGTTGCAGTAGTCCAGGCGGGAGATGACAAGCGCTTGGACTAGGAGCTGGGTTGCCTGTTGCGTGAGGAAAGGGCGGATTCTCCTGATGTTGTATAGGGCGAATCTGCAGGATCGTGTGACTGCTGCGATGTGCCCGGAGTATGTCAGCTGGTTGTCGAGGGTTACGCCAAGGTTTTTGGCTGCTGAGGTGGGAAACACCGCAGATCCCTCGATGGTGATTGTAGTGTCGATCGCTGGGGAGTTCTTAGCAGGAAAAAACAGGAGCTCCGTTTTCTCCGGGTTAAGTTTGAGATGGTTAGCAGACATCCAGGAGGCAATGTCAGCTAGGCAGGCTGCGATCTTTCTTTCTTTCTTTCTTTCTTTCTTTTTCCTTCCATTCTCCTCTGTATTCACTAATGTCCTGTGATATAAAGGATTCACACTTTAATGCTGTGTATTAATGATTTAGCACATAGCCTGTGACCTTGTGGGCAAGAACTGTGCCCAAGCTAATTCACTGCAATTAGAAAATTGTTTTCTTATTAAGACCGAGATAAAGGAGCATAAATAATCCTTGCTTTTTTTTTTTTTTCACTTTATGCTCAGAGGGCCTCTTGGCAGGTTAATAAGTTCTAGCTTGTTCTTTCTCAACTCTCCCTCCCTCTTTATCCCCCCCACCCCCTTTCTTCACTCTGTCCTCTCGCTGTCGCTGTCATGCTCTCTCTCTCTCTCTCTCTCTCTCTCTCCATCTTACTCTCCGCGCTTGCTTTCTCTTTGCTTTTCCAGTCATTAAATACCTGTCTTCCCGTCTCACTCTTCACACTTTTCGCCTCTTACCCCCCCCCCACGTCATATCTTTAAGGCAAATATTGTCAGGTTAGTGGTTATCACAGGAGGAATGTTATATTTCTGAAGCCTCTTTTTCTTCTCTCCCTCAGTCTCTCATTTACTCTTCCCTCTGTGCACGAGTTCCGTCCCCCCTGTGTTTGAGGCGTGCGGTAGAAATGTTCAACTTGAATGTCTTACATTTTTTAATCTCTCTCTCTCTCTCTCTCTCTCTCTCTCTCTCTTCATTTCTGCTTATCATTCAGAACACAGCTCTCTTTGTATCCTGTCTATCTACACTAGCGTCTGATGACTGATAATATTTCTGGGAAGCGAGAGGGCCTTGTCTGTCTTTCTTTGGGGCAGATGCCTCGCATCTCTCTCCCACACTTTTATGGAATGTGTACGCTAATTGATTTGTTGCGCTCTGTGCTAAAGGGCAACACTATCTACCATTCTCTGGCCAAACGCCTATTTTTTTTTTTTTTTTTTTATTAATGGACTTAATGCATTCCTACATTTTATAGGTGCCATGCCAGTCACCTTTGGATATGCGGCACCCTGCACAAGGACACTTTAGCGGGAGCTAAGGGAAAGATTAAAGCATTTGAATTTTTATACAAAAGCTTGAGAACCTTCTATCATGTAAGTGTGTGTCATAGCATAGCTCTGACATAATGCACCTGTGGAGTATGAGGGAGCAGCAGCAGTACATCACTGAGAAACGTAGCAGAGAGACTGCCTGAACTTCTTCTTTCTTTCCTTTTCTTTTCCTTCTTTCTTTTTTTTTTAGCTTCTTCTGTTGCTCAGAGGAGTTATAACACGGAACAGTGACCGACTAAAGTTTAATACAACAGGTGTGTTGAGGATCATTACGAAAACGTTCACCTGAAATGTCTTGTCTTGTCTGGTCTCTTTATGTTTAGTTCACACTTCATTTGTCAGCTGAGATCTCTGTTGAGGGGAGAGAGATATCTCCGCCGCGGTAATTTATGCGATGTGTTTATTTTGGGGTCCGGAGCATTTATCACCGTGACGGTCCAAACCAGGAGGACGACAGCATCTCATCTGCACAGCTGGAAATTGTTTTGGGGGTGTGAGAAACCCCCCCCCCCCCCCCACTCCCCCTCGACAGGCTGTTGAAAATATTTCAGCATAAGAAGTGAGGACATAATTTTGTAGTGGCTGTAGGAGCAGTGTGCACCCCCCCACCCTCTCTCCTTCCCTCCCCATCACCAGTAAAACCACCTCTTACCCAGAAGACTGCTGAAAAATCGAGACATACGACAGATGCAGGTGCAACATCTCAACCAGCTCTCATACTAACAACCACAAGTGTGTAGGTGGACTGAATGCCATTCTCACTGCAGTGTCCTCGCCAAACAAAAGACACCATCATATTCGTAACATGCATCAGGGCATCTGTAAAGCTTTACACACTCTTCATTGTGCATTGTTAATCGAGCATTAATTACTGTGCATAAATATTCATCCCTCAAGTCATGTAAACAAGGAGGACATAGAGCTCTTGCAAGTCTTACCATTCCTTGTTTGAAACACGTATTTTGAATGTCTGACCTAAGGTCAAGATGGATTGAACAGGTCCGTGTTCTGTGTTCTATATATATTTTTTATGTGAAGGTAATGTTATGAAAGCTCACTGTTTGTTTCTATAATCATATCTCGCTGTTACACAAACATATCGATTATTTAATTGAGAAACGCGCCGCCAAGCTGGTGTTCTGCACCTCTCTGTAGCCCTCTCATTTGAAACTGTTTGACACGGACCTACGCTGTGTTGAAATCAGCACGCACAGGGACGTCTCTGTGCAGAGAGGTATAGAGAAGACAACCATTGAAGACTCCTATGCTTCTTTGGGCAAACAGCCTACTTCTGTGTTCACCACCATCTGTTTTAATGAGCTTCGTTCTGAAAATGGCACAGCCTGCTAGAGTGGAGTGGATGTGTGTGCTCGAAATGGAATATGTGTGTGTGTGTGTGTGTGTGTGTGCGTGTGTGCGTGTGTGTGTTTGTGCGTGTGTGTGTGCATGTGTGTGTGTGTGTGCGTGTGCATGTAGGATCAAGCCCACCCTCTGTGACGGATCTGAACATTTCCTCATGATTGTATTCTTTAGGAGGAACGCTGATTTCACCTGCTAACAGGCTGCAGAGGTTCAGCTGGATATGTATTCCTTGGGGAATGCTTTGCCTGAGAAATGCTTGTAGCTGTAAGCTCACAAAAAGCCTTACTCTTCACTCAAGCTTTCATCCGCTGACAAAAGGAATATTTTTGGCCTACTTTCAGTCCCCATTTCTGCAAATTTGCTTGGGCTCTCCTTTTATTTTCATCTGAAATATTTCACAAAACCTCAAAAAGAAAGTTTATTGGACTGATATCGCAAATCAAAGCTACGTTGCCGTCTTTTTCAGTGGTCATTCAAAAAGACTCCGCGACACAGATTTCTTCAGCTCTGCAGCAGAGTTTCCACCACTTCTCTTTTGTGTCCTTACCCATAATCATGATAGACATCTCTGGTAAGAGGTGGGAAGGCTAGCGCAAGCTGCCTCTATGTTACAGTTTCATATTAGAAACTTAGAAACATCAAGCTTTGGCATAAAGCACTTGGAGAAGAGCACTGTTCATTTAAGTTTACCAGCCACTGTGTAGATACCTGACTGACAATGACTGTTCAGTTTGACTGACGACAGCCTGACACGTAGAGATGAGAGGGTGGGGTACTCAGGCCATATACTCATAGAGTGTAAAATGATCACACGCAGTAAAATATAAAATGATGAACGAAGGTTATATCTCTGCTTCAGTGAATGAATGAATGAATGAATGAATGAATGAATGAATGAAGGTTGTATCTCTGCTTCAGCGAATGAATGAATGAAGGTTATATCTCTGCTTTGTCAGACGGTAACCCAATCCCATCACACCTGTCAGATATATTTAAAACCTAAGACGCAGAAGGTAAACTTAAGGTCCGAGGTTTTATGTCCTCGTTGCTTCCTTGCATGTGAAAAATATCGAGCTTAATCTCGGATTAAGCCAAATTCGGTGTTATGGAACTACCTTTTGTCAGAACCAAATCAGTCTTAATTACCTCTTCAGATCAGTTGCAGTAATACATACATATTTTTCTTTCCCTCACCGTTTGAACCTTTCCCGAATTAAAGGCAATTGTCTGCATACAGAACACCTTTAACGGCGTTCTTATCGCCGCATAAAGGAATAGTAAACAGCAGAGATCCGGAGTCTTAACAGACCATGCTGCGGCTGTGTGTTTGCTGAAGGTGGAGGTGAAGACTTTTTTGAAGGGATAACAATGACTGTATGACTGCGTGTTGTGTTCTGCAGACAGCGTTACATTATGGCGTTTATTGCACCTCTGTCATCTTTGACTGTGTTTTTAACTTGGCTGACAAGATGAATCGGTTGTTGTTAATGTGGTAGGTTATGCATCGGACAGACAAAGTGAAAAAGACTCCAAAGAGTAAATACATCTGTCCTGAATTTCTGAAGATTATAGCGTGAGCATGTTTTTTTTTTTTTTTTTTTTTTTTTAATGTTTGTTTTGTTTTATTTTGTTTTAGTTGGTGCAAAAACTTTTGTTTGTGTTGATACCTGAAAGGGTTGTTTTCTTTGGGCTTGTATGTTATTGTGTTTGTTTGTTTTTCTCTATCTACTTTCTAAAATGCTTTTTCATCATTTCTGTAGCCATTTAAAACTTGATGGTATTGCTTTTTTTTAACCCCTTGAGACCATTTTAAAGCATCTGGGCATGTTGCATCCTTCTGCTGTGGTTCCGTGACATAACCCCACTCAGAACAAGAATGCACTGACGAAATCAACACACAAAGATGACAGAAGATGGCATTATGAAATAAAATCTATGTAATGAGAAATCAAGGTTCCATAGATTTCAGTGACAGAGGAAGTTCTTTTAACTCTCACTTGAATTTGAATATCTCCTTCTATGATGTAACTGTACTCTCTTTCATTTTATTCTTCTGAGTAACAACCTTGAACCACTGCAGTAATGGCGGTATAGGTTAGGATGAAGTGCTCTATGCTTTATTCTCTCTCTCTCTGTGTGTGCGCGCGTGTGTGTGTGTGTGTGTGTGTGTGAGCGTGTGTGTGCATGTGTGCATACGTGCATGTGTGTGTATGTGTGTGTGTGTGTGTGTGTGTGTGTTTCCAAGTAACAGCAATGGTGTTCAGTGCACCTCTGGCTCCAGGGAGACTAGGGAAACAGTTGTAGTGAGAAGGTTCAAACTAGGCTGGTTCACAGATAGCAGCTTAATGGGTGGAAGGCAAGCTCTGTTATTACAGCTAATTGGTTGTGTTGTTTGCCTGGGGCCCCTGTACAGTCTGACACTTGACTGAGCTCTCTCCTTGCCTTATTCTGTCTCATCTCTGAGAAGACTCAGTGCCTGGGATGGCACCATAAGTCTGAGCCAAATCTTCATTGTTTCTGCCATATTCTCCTATTTCAACCTGTTTGTTTTTCCACCCCCATATTTGTCATAATGATAGTGCTTTGCGATTGGTGGAGAGCACTGTTATTTTGGCGCCCTCTTACCCGCTTGTGGGGAGGGTGCTGACAGGCCATTAGTCAGGCTGCCTTAGGTAGGGTAAAGTTCAACCTGCCCACCCTGAAGAACCCTCAGGTAGTCTGGGGGTGGAGAAAAGGTGGGGGGGGGGGGGGGGTCTTTGCCCTAGATGGGACTCTACCACCCAAATACACCAATCATTCAAAGATGAAGCAAAGGAGAGTGCAGATAAGACCTCACAGGAGACACTGAGTCACAGGGTCCTTATGAATCACACTGGCCAACATAGCATATGAACCACATACAGAAGAACACCTGGAGATTCCTATGGCAAACTTTGACACAAAAGAAGAAGAGACACAGATAGAAGGATGGATGGATAACTAGATAGAGGGATGGATGGATGGATGGATGGATGGATCACCAAAGATATCACTTCGACCAACATTTAACATCTAACATTTAATCTAAATCGTTTACAGAGCCTTACTGGTTTTCCCATAAAATAAATAAATCAAAATACTCTGGCTTTGAAGCTTATCAGAAGCTTAGAGCGGAGCCAGTGACAGTTCAAGGTCATGGCATCGGCTTGGAAACGAGGAAGAAACAGCCAATGAAGAGAAGCCTTTAACACGACCATTCCAATAGCTCAATTGTATGCTAATGAGTTCTAAACTCAATCTAGATGATGGATGTTGTAATCCATGCAAATTAAGACGCAAAAAGATTATCTATAATTGCCTGGACTAGATACATATTGAATCATTTGTGAGACGATGTACACATATTGAATGGAGTCTAATCTCATTCATCTAACAAGTGAATGTTACAACGGATCTGGAATATATGGCAAGATTGGAATCATGCTATGGCCAATCTGGACAAAAACATTCTCAGCTACAGAACTGTATTGAAACCCTAAACCCATCAGGAAAAGGAAACTTAATCATTATCTCTCTCTCTCTCTCTCTCTCTCTCTCTCTCTCTCTCTCTTTCTCATCTCCGGTTGAGAATAATCACAGTTTTCTCTGAGTGTATAATTGAGGGCAGCCCTTGAAAGACAATAGTAAAGATTGAAGTGGCCGGGCTAATTGTGTGTGGGTGTGTGTGTCGTGAACAGACTCTAAAGCAGATACTCTGCAGTCTTGAAGGAGCGGACAATACTAATGAGGGAAAGATAACAGTCAGATTCCAACAGTGATTATATGGATCGCGCTGTACAGGGGTTGGAATGTTGGAATGAGAAGGATTCAGATACTGTATTCACTCACAGCCACTGTATTTGGACATTAATGTATTTTCTGTAGCTGTGTTGTATGTCAGTATATCTGTAACAGGGCATGTGTGATTGAATTTTTAATATGTTAAGGTTGCATAGCTTTTAGTGCTTGATATTTTATTATGCCTGCTAGGACACACATTAATATGTACATCTTGTCTGGCTACACACACACACAGAGAGAGTAAAGCTAAGCCTGTATATAGGATCAGCATCTCCCTTGTGGTATACGGATTCATTCATTTTCTCCTGTGGCTTTGTGGCCTGAGGTCTATAAAAAGACAGATTTGTATCATTCTCGTGTGATTTTGGTGGAAGGTGTCATTGACTTAAAGACTGAGATATGAATTTTAGAGACATTAACAGGCTGATGTGAAGATTCACTCATCTGCTTTTCTTCCCTGGAGGCCATCTTGTTAGATAAAGCCACTGGAAGCTCTTGCTGTGACGTGACATCATCTCAGATCACAATAGGGATACAGTAGACTCTTGTAGAATGGTTGGCAGTGTGCATGTGTGTGTGTGTGTGTTTATCTGTGTTTGTCTGAGTGTGTGAGTGTGAGCGTGAGCATATGTGTGTGTGTGTGTGTGTGTGTGTGTGTGTATGCGTGTGTGTATGTGTGCACGCGCACTCGTGTGTGTGTGTGTATTCAAATCCATGCTGTGTGTTTGACAAGAAGATAGTTGTATGGCTGTTCTGAAGCTTAGGAGACAATTTTTGAGAGACAGCAATTGTCTCTCACTAGCTGGGTACCATGGGAAGAAGCTCAGCTAGACCAGTATAATGAGTCTCTTGGTCCAGTCCATCCATGTTCCACTTGTGTATTTCTGATAAATATAAACTCTGCAATGGACTGGCAACCCATCCGGGGTGTTTCCCCACCTTTCGCCCAATAAATGCTGGGATAGGCTCCAGCAACCCCCGTGGCCCTAAGATTAAGACGAGCAGCTTAGATAACGAGTGAGTGAGAGTGAATAGTAAATATGAATTCAGATTACTTTTTACATTTTCAAACCCAACTACATGGAGAAAAGAAACACTCTGAAAGTGAGTCCACTTTAAACTGTCGTATGTGGAAGGTTTCAGTTCAAGCCAACACACCAAGATTAGAGCCGACATGCTGTTATGATGGCCCTCTTCATATCTTAAACACAATGTCTTAATACTACCTGCCGACTGAAGTGTACAAACTCACTTCCACATCCTGGTCTTAAAATCTGTCTCTAACCATACAACTTGATTGTATATGGATATCAAATATATCAAAAGATATCACAGCGCAATATCACTGGCCTAAAATTTTATCCCTGCTAGACGGTATAAATTTATCTTGAGATTAACCTATGATTCTAATCTAAAAATGAATTTTGTTCATGCTGCTTCAGGGTGTCCTGAGGAGCTTTTGTGCTTGACTCACACTGAGAAGATAGTGACAAGTTTGATGTCTCAAATGCAGTACTGTTAACGCATCACAGAGGTCAAATCCTTAAAGCTGTTTGTCAATATCTTAGGCATCTTCACTTAACCAACCTTCGCTGTTTTGAAAGAAAGTATTTGCCACACTCTATGATTCATCAAGTTCTCTCGCTCTCTCTCTTTCTCTCTCTCTCTCTCTCTCTCCCACTCTCTCTCTCCATTGTGTATGCAGTTAGATGTCTCAATTTTGGAACGCTGGGTGGGGGGGAACACTCCCTCAAGTTAATTGTCTGGCCACAAGAGAGCTTCATTATTGATGGGGCCCTCTAAAAAGATCCCATCCTTGTTCTGTGATGTCACCTGTCAGATTTTCAAACATCCCCTTTGTGACTGCTTCTGTTTAATGCCATTAGAGACTGTAACTCTGCCTGAAGTTCATCTTCCCACACAGATATGGCTTATAGTTTTCTCTCTAGTTATGCCAGTCATTAGAATAGGATATGCTGAATGTGAAAAAAAAAATCCATTTCAAAGTGCAAATTTTCCATTATTTAAGCTGAACGTTAAATTTGTGTCACAGTTAAGAAAAACAAAAAACAAAACAAAACAAAAAAAAACATTGAGACGTCATGTTCTCAAATTTGTTACTTTCTGAGTTTTCATAAACATGAGGATTTCTGACATTGCCTTCAATAAGTAACAACATTGAAAAAGTGCTGATTTTTGTTTGTGTGTGTGTGTGTGTGTGTTTAAAACATTGCATATTGGAAAAGATTGCAAATTTAATGAAAATTAAATTAAAAAAAGACTGAAAAATTCAAAATATTACACAGGTTTAATACATGTGTTTAAAAATGTTCCATAGACTGTATGGTAAATGCTCAATTTGACTTTCACAACTGTGGAATGAACTTTTTTCGTTTACATTTGGTACCCATATTAGAGACAACAAAAACGAACTCATTGTTTTTAGTCTTAGCACCAATGACACAAATCTGAGAAAGACCAGTCTCTGAGCTATTGCATGTACTATGTCCTTTAGTAGATACATTTACAGAGTAATGGCTCCACTGGTGTAAGCCAAAAAAATTTTGCTTCTTTTCATGTGTGTGTCCCTGTCTGTCTGTCCTATGCAGTCACTGGTTCTTCACCACTGTCATTCAGTTTTAAGGTGTCATAAAGCCACCTTCTGAAAGGCTAACCAAACACACCAGCCATTGATTAACGGGACAAGAGAACAATGGATTTACTTGACGCCGTGTCCTTGACAACCCTATTTCCTGATGCTTGGTTTTAACGTTAAGGTGCTTTGACCATTAGTGGACTCTTATCTCTTCCTTTCCTCTCTTTAAAACGACAGACAAGTCCCTTCATGACAACCAAGAATAATTGTCTCCAAAACTTTGACTGAATCTCTCAACCACCTGTGGTGATTAGTGCTCACAGTATGCAAGCCCTTGGCATCTCTATCCAGCTGGGCCAAGCTTTTCTTGCCTGTTGTAACATGGGTGTTGTGAGTCATCAGAGAAAGTGGGGCAGAATATTCATGTGGACAAAACAAGTGTGAATTAAGAGAAGTCTTTGATGTTCAGCAGTCAAACTCCTGCAGTTTGCGCTGGTGTGAGAGGCATTGGAATGATACGAAACACCCAAATACCTCAAAGTCAATCAGGCAACGTGTCAGGAAAGAGGAGTATTGGAATGCCGCAAGAGTTTTTTTGGTTTTTTTTTTTTCATTTCCAGAACATGCTGTGATATCCATCATTTATAAACTTGAAAGCCACATCCCTGGATGTTGACTGGTTAATAAGCTCTCAAGATTGTTACTTATTTCCCCAGAGAACAGTTTTTGATGAAACATGTCACTTGATTTATGACATCGATGATTGAATTAATGTTAATATTAACATGAATTAATATTGATGCCATGGGTTTTATTGTATTACTTTTTTTTTTTCTCAATTGATCTTATTTTTTCATTTGCTTCTTACTAGAGCTGCAGCCTTTATGTTTTTATGTTACGCCCAGCATAATAATTCTTCAATTTTCTGAGAATCATTTGCTGTTTTATTTATCAGTCATTTACTTACTCATTTATTTCCTTAATTACCCTTCCATATGAGAAAGAGAGAGAGAGAGAGAGAGAGAGAATCACTTTCCATTACAGACAAAGAGACATTCATGTTTATTTTGGAGAGGTTCCATTTTAGACCATACATTCCTAAGAAGTGTCATACACTGTGAATTCAGTGAATGAGGGAAGTGCAGTTTATCAAGAATGAATGTAAGGTCAAGTTTGGATAGACAGTAGGTGTAATCTTTAGTGTGTGTGAACATTGCGCATGCATGAGTGTGTGTGTGCGCGCGCGTGTGTGTGTGTGTGTGTGTGTGTGTGTGGCAGAAAGCAAACAGTCAGGAATCTAGCGGCCCTTTAATTATCCCTGTAGAGAAGGAGTGTTGGTAATTAGTGAAGAGAGGGAAAATGTTAATGTATTCAGGGTGAGATAATGGCATGTCCTCCCATCAGTCTGTACAGGCTTAAAACACATAAATCTGGTTCCTCTGTAACCTCACACTGCTGCACACACCACGACCACCCTTCACCTCCATTTACATCCTTTATGTGGGGCCAAATGAGCCTCCCCCTTTGGGACTGTCTGTCTTTCACGAAAACAGACCCTTTTTGAATGGGTTTGATCTCATGGTATGGTTAGCCTCCATTTTGAAGACGATGGTTTTCTTTGATTTGGGTGCTGTTCCTTTGATGACTATGTAGGGGTGTGTGTGTGTGTATGTGTGAGTATATGTATTCAGTAATAAGAGGCTCTGAGTTTTTCAAGACTCTGTTTGCCCATTGTTTCCAGGTCTTTCTAACTAGCTTTGAGAGTAGTTTGAAGAATAAACACTTGAGTTAGAGCTGCTTTTTTATTGTTGTTGCTGCAAACGATGTTCGGAAAGAAAGGATGGAGAAAAAACGTATATAATTATAGCTAGAAGGAACATAAATGAACTGTATTAATATTAGAACATAGATATGAACAAAGCCATGGTGACCATCCTCCCTCTCGCTGATTGCACTTATTGTCTCCCCCACCTCCTCCCTGTGATTTGGCCAATCAGCACTTGGCTTCACCACGCCAACCATCTCATTGGCCAATTATCATGTACATCTGTTCCTTGTACATGGACTCATTTAGACTTCAGTATACACACTCCTTCCTCTTGCACTCATCTTTGTGAAGTTTCTCGGTCCCTTGATTTCCTGAGCTGTGTTATTCCAGTTTCATAGTGTTTCATATCTGTGCTTTTGACTGTGGGCTGTTCAGTGGTTTCTTGTCTAAACTGTGACAGTCTGATATCATTGAACTGAACGCGGCCTGCTACTGTTATATGACTGCGAACGATGTCTTGGATTGAAGTTTCCGTAGCGCACGCATACTGCTTGTCTGACTCATCGTAACACTTATCTAACAGTTTATCTGTTTGTCAAGCCATTCATCCACCCGTTCATCCACCCGTTCATCCGTCTCTCCACCCGCCTGCCCTCAAGCTTCATCTTAAAACCACTCTTCTCTCTACTGTGTGTACATATCCTTTTTTCTAAAAAAAAAAAAACCCAAATGGTTAAAATACCCCTTTTTTTCTCTTCTTTTTGTGACATGCTCACGTCACCCCACTCTCTCTCTCTCTCTCTCTCTCTTTAACACACACACACACACACACACACACACACATACACACACGCTTTCTTTTAACGAATGTGGTGAATATTCTCTGCCTAATGATAATCTCTGGCAGGGTTCATACTGAGCTGTGATTTCTGGGGATACGCTGTCAGTGCTTTGAGGAAGTGGGTTAATGCTGGATCTTTATTTAGAACCATTTCATTCAGAGATGGACTCTTACCAGAAAACCCTCCAGTAACGAAAGAATCTCTTCTAGAAATCTTACCGCTATAAATGAATGCTTAGAATGCACTTTGTATAGTGCAGAGAATTTACTTATAAATTAAGATAATGCTTGCTGTTTTCTCTGTATGTGTGTGTGTGTGTGTGAGGTGTTTGTGTACACTCATACATAATTATTTTCAGTTACTAAATCAGTTTCTGTTTTTGCTGATTGTGGTGTTACCAGGGAACCCTTATACTCACCTCTGACTTATTTTCACTGATTCTTCATTCTCATTCAATTAGTCATCTGTACCCTGACTGCTAAGAAAAGTGTTTTCTGATCTGGAAACAGAAAATACAGAAAGCTGGGAATTTTTCCCCAAAGTGACTTCTCTATACTTTTGACTTGAAAGGCTCAGAATGAATCCCTGAATTGAAATTGGCTGAAATTAGACTAGTGTTTTCCATAGTGTTGTTTAAATGAATTTCTGAAAGGAAAATTGAATGCTTGTGTTTTAGGTTTTTGGGGGTCCTAGAAAGTGTTGGGCACATAATCCATTCGGTGAAATTGCTGTGAGGGTGGGTTTTGCTAGCATCATAAATCTTTCAGAGTAAGTTGAACGCTTTACTTTTGAAAACGAATGCCATGATATTAAGTTGAATTGAATCCTCTCACAAAACTACCTGCGGGCTTTAGAAGAACAGAGTTAGGTTTTTTATTTGTGTCTGAATAAAAAGGGAGAAAAAAAGCCCAGATGCTGAAATTCAGAGGCTTTTGTTGTCTCTCTTTCAGTGAAAACACATGCCACACATGTACACACACACACACACACACACACACACACACACACACACACACACACACATTACATCCTGCTATTAAAATGACAGTAAAATATTGTTATGTGTCTGCAGGGAACAGGGCTCATCAATTTTAGAGGTTACACACATATGAACATGAAACTGTATTTTCATACTTTGCCAAAGTGGTGATTACTCACGCAGTATATCTTCTGTGGAACTTTTTCTCTTAATTGTCTGTTAAGATGTGTGTAAGACAATACACTTTTAACAGCCACATCTTAGCCACATTTAGAATCTTGCTGTGAGCTATTTGGTGGTTTCTGTTTGTTCAGAGAGAGCACTGTTTACTAGATTATGTTCATTGTCGTTTTCTTTACATAAATAATGATAATAACCTGGTAGACATTTTAGCTGTAAGCTTTTGGATTAGATTTTCCCTTTTGTTTTATTACAAATTTCCTTCATAAACTGAATTAGGTTAAGTTGACTTTGAACAGGGGACTGTACTGTAGACTGTGATTTATAGAGCCACTTAGCCTATATGTACACTTGAATGTCCTGTTGTTGTTTTTTTTTTTTTTTTTATCTCTTTGTCAGTTATCTTCCAGCCTGTGTTTAAAATCAATAAGCGCGTTCCATTAAGATTGTTTTATCTAGAACAATAACAACCAGACTGCCAGCCAGCCAGCCAGCCTGTCTGCTCTCTCTCAAACAAAACAAGCATGTCAAAATGCTCCAACTCCCCCTATGTCTCCCTCCCTCTCTCTAACTGGGCCATATCTAGGTGAGTTCTTGACGGAGGACGTCCTAGTTACCTGTGTGAAAAAGAATCAAAGTCACTGTTTGATTCTGATTGGCTGGAGCTTCTTAGCTCTGCCCTCCCAGGCCCTTAGTGAAACTCAACACCTTGTGACATCACTGAAGGTGCTTGCTGGGTCTATACTAGCTTTGCTCAGTGAGGAGTCTTGGTTGTCCCAGGAG